>NW_016108029.1:449180-589523 GCF_001604975.1 Cebus imitator
AGAAATTAATCTGCTTATTGTATGTACCTGATATGTAATAAAAGATGATACCACAAATTAGTGGGGAAAAATAGAGGTTGCTAATTGAATGTGTTGAGGGAAATTATTTCCATATAAGGAGAAAGGTAAGATTAGGTGCCTTCCTCATATTGCATACAAAAATACATTTCAAATTAATAAAAAACTAAATGTGAAAGGAAAAAAAAAGGAGTATGAAGTTGAGAAAGATATGAAATAGAACAGAAAAAGCAGAAACTGGAATGAAAAATTTATTGGAATGAAATGGAATAGAATGGATAATGGAATGCAATGGAAACAAATGAAATGCAAGGATATGGATAATGTAATTTAATGGAATGGAGAAAGCAAATAAATGGAATGCTGTAGAGAATAGATTAGAATGGAGTGGAGGATGGAATGGAATGTAACAAAATGGAGAATGAAATGGAATTGAATGGAGAATGGAATGGATAATGTAATGGAATAAAAAAATGAAATAGAGAACGGAATTGAATGGACAGAAATGGAATATATTGGAGAATGGAATGAAATAGAACGCAATGCAATGGAATGGAATGAAGAGTGGAATGGAATGGAGAATGGAATAAAATTGAATGGAGAATGGAAGTGAATGGAGAATGGAATGGAGAGTGGAATGGAAAGATAAGAATGGAGAATGCCATGGAATACGATGAACAAGGGAATTGAATGGGATGCAGAATAGAATCAAAAGGAAAACATAATGGAGAACAGAATCAAGAATGAAATGGAGAATGGAATGGAGGGTACAATAAAGAATGGAGTGGAATGGAATGGATAATACAATAGAATGGACAATGGAATGCAAAAGAAGTGGAATGGAATAAAATGGATAACGAAATGGAATAGAATGGAATAGAATGTAACGGAATGGAGAATGAAACGGAATGGTATGGAATGAAATGGAATGGAATGGAATGGAATGGAATGGAATGGAATGGAATGGAGAATATACTGGAATGAAGTGGATGATGAAAAGGAATGAAATGGATTGGAGAAAGTAATGGACTGGAAAGGAGAAAGGATTGGAGTGAAATAACATGTAGAATGGAATAGAATGGAATGGAATGGAATGGAATGGAACGAAATGGAATGGAATGCAATGGAATGGAAAATGAAATGGAATGGAAAGGAAAAGGGAATGGACAATGGAATCGAATGAAATGCAATAAAGAATGGAATGCTATGGAATGAAATGAAATACAATTTATGGAATAAAGTGGAAAGAGTAAAAATTGGAATGGAAAAATTAAAATTGAGTCATAAACGAAATGAAATGAAATCAAACGAAATGCAGAAAGGAATGGAATGGAATGCAACAAAGAATGGAATGGATTGAATGGGGAATCGAACACAATAGAATGGAATGGGTTTGAGGATGGAATGGAAGGCAATGGAATGAAGAATGTACTGAAATTTAATAGAGGAAACAATGGAATTTAAAAGAATGGATAATGGAATAGAATGGAATGAAGAATTGAATAAAAGGGATAAAATGGAAAGCGTAAAAAATGGAATGGAATGGAATAAATTGGAGTGAAGTATGAAATGGAATGGAATAGAATGGAATGCAGAATGGAATGGAAAGCAAGAGAGAATGGAAAGGAATGGAATGCAGAACGGAGTGGAATAGAATGGAATTGAAAATATAATGCAATGAAGAGTGGAATTTCATGGAGAGTGAAATGGAATGGAATGGAATGGAAGGAAATTAAAAGGAATGGAATGGAGAATGGTTTGGAATGGAATGGAATCCAGTGGAATGGAATGGAATGAAATGGAAAGAAATGGTGAATAGAATGGAATGGATAATGCAATGCAATGGAAATGGAATAGAATGAAATGGAGAATTTAACGAACAGCAATGGAGAATGGAAAAGCCAACGGGAAAAGGAATGGAAGAGGGAATGGAAGGGGATTGAGAAGGGAAAAAGGAATGAAATTCGAAATGGAATGGTATAGGGAAGGGATTGGAGAATGGAATGGAATGGAGGCCAGAATGGACAGTGGAATGGAATAAAATGGAGAATGGAAGATAATTGAATGCAATACAGAATGAAATGGAACACAGAATTGAATAGAATGTAATGTAAAGTAATGAAATGTAAGTTAACGTAATGGGAATGGAATGGAGAATGAAAGGGAGTAGAAAATATAAAGAGTGGCAAGTAATGGAAAATGGAATGGAATGGGTAATTGAATGGAAGGGAGGATGAAGTGGAATGAAATAAAATGATATGAAGAATGGAATGCAATGGAATAGAGAATGGAATGTAGAATGGAATGGAATGGAGAAGGAAATGGAATGGAGAATTAAAAGGAATAGAACAGAATGGCGAATGGAGTGGAATGGACAATGAAATTGAGTGGAAAATGGAAAGGAATGTAGTGGACCAGAATGGAGAATAAAATGGAAAGGAATGGAATTCAATAGAATGGAATGGAAAGGAATGGAGAATAGAATGGAATGAAATAGAATGCAGAAAGGAACGGAATGAAGAACTGAATTGAAGGGAGTGACAAGGAGAATTAAATGGAAAGGAGAATGGAATGGAACTGAGAATGGAATGGAATGGAAAATAAAATGGAAAAAGGAACGGAATGTAGAATGAAATGGAAAAAAGAATTTAAAAGAACGGAGAATTGAATATAAAATGGAAAGGAAAAGAAACTGAAATGACATGTAGAATGGAATAGAATGGAGAATGATATCAAAGGGAATGGAATGAAGAATGGATTGGAATTTGAAGGAATGGAGAATAGAATGGAGTGGAATTGAAGTGAACGTAGAATTGAATGGAATGGAATAAAGAACGGAGATAGGAATGGAATGGAATGAGGAATATAATAAAAAGGAAAGAGTATGAAATGCTATAAAGAATACAATGGAATATTACGGAAGAAGGAATGGAATGGAATTTAATGCTGAATGGAATAGAACGGACAATAGAATGCAAAGAAAATGGAATGGAATGGAGAATGGAATGGAATGGAATGGAATGGAATGGAATGGAATGGAATGGAGACTGCAGTGGAATGGAATGGCATGGAGAATGTCATATAGTGGAATGGAGGATGGAATGGAATAAAATAGAATGGAGAAGGAAATGGAATGGAATAAATAATGAAAAAGAGAAGGCAATAAAATGGAATGAAATGGAATGCACAATGGAATGTAAAATAATGAAATGAAGAATGTAGTGGAATGGAGCATGGGATAAAATGTAAAGGAATGGACAATGGGTTGTAAAGGAATGCAGAATGGAAATGAATGAAATGGAATAGATAATGGATTGGAATGGAATGCAATGAAGAGTAGACTGTAATGGAGTGCAGGATGGAATGGAATGCTATGGAATGGAGAATTGAATAGAATATAGAATTGAATGGAATGGATTTGAGAATGGAAGGTAATTGAATAAAATGAAGAATGGAATACAACAAAAATGAGAAAAAATAGAATGCTTTGGAATAGAATGGAGAATGGAATGGAATAGAATGAAATGGGATGAAGAATGGAATTGAATGAAACAGAAGGGAGAGTGGAATGCAAAGGAATGGATTGGAAAATGGAATGGAATGGAAATGATAACAAAGTGGAATGGAATGGTAAGGAATGGAATGGAAAAAATAATAGAATAGAAAGGAAAGGAGAATGGAATTCAGTGGATTGGAATGGAAAATAGAATAAAATAAAGAATGAAGTGGAGAATGTAATAAAACAGAGAATGTAATGAAGAATGGAATGCAAAATAAATCGGATTGGAATGGAATGGAGAAGGGAATGGAATGGAATGGAAGAGAGAGTGAAATGGAATGGAATGGAGAATGGAATTGCACGGAATTGAATGGAAAATGGAATGCATTAGAATGGAATGGAGAATGGAATGGAGTGCATTTAATGCAGAATAAAATAGAATGGAATGAAAGGAATGGAGAAGGGAATGGAGTGGAGTTGAAAGGAGAATAGAATGAAATGGAGAATGGATTGGATAATGGAATGGAATAAAGAATAGAATGAAATGGAATGAAATTTAAAAATGGAATGGAATTAAATTGAATGAAGAAAGGAATAGAATGGAAAATATAATGGAAAGGAATGGAGAACAGAATGGCAAGGAGTGGTATCGAAAAATTAAAGTAATGCACAATGGAATGGAAAATGGAATGAAGTGGATTTAAGAATGGAATTAAATGAAGAATGAAATGGAATGGAGAATGGAATGGAATGGATAATGGAATGGAATGGAATGGAATGGAGAAAAGAATGGAATGGAATGGAACGGAACTGAATTCATAACACAGTGAAATAAAGAGGACAATGGAGAATGGAATGGAATGAAATGAATTGGAATGGAATGAAGAACAGAATGGTAGAGAAAGGAAAATGAAATGGAATGGACGATATAATGTAATGGAAACAGAAATGTAATTGAAAGGAATGGAAAATAAAGTGGAATTGAATAGATGGAATAGTGAATGAAATAAAATGGAATGCAGAATTGAATGAAATTGTATAGTGAATGGACAGGAATGGAATGGAATAGAATATTAAATGGAATGAAGATGGAATGGAGAGAAATGGAATGGAATGGAATGAAAAGAAAGAAAATGAAATGGAGTGAGAATGTAATGGAATTGAATGGAACGTAATGTAGAATGGAATGGAATGGGTTGGAATAGAATGGAGAATAGAAAGGAATGGAGTCAAATGGAATGGAGAATGGAATTGATGGAAATGGAAAGTGGAATGGAGTAGACTGGAATTGAAAATAAAATGGAATGGAGAAAGGAAAAGAATGGAGAAAAAAATGGGATGGAGCAAAATGGAGAATGAAATGGAATAAAGAATGGAATGGAATGGAGAATGGAAAGAAATGGAATGAAATGGAATGGAGAATGAAAAATAATGAAATGGAATGGAATGAAGCGGTATGCAGAATGAAATGGAATGGAGAATGTAATAGAAAATGGAATGTAATGGAAAATGAAATGGAATGGAATGGAATGGCTAATGATATTAAATGGGATCGAATGGAGAATGGAAAGAAATTGACAATAGAATATAATAAAATGGAACAAAATGGGGAATGGAATGCAAAGAAATCAAGAAATATGAGTGGAAGGGAAGGGAATGAGCAATAGAAAGTGGAGTGGAATTGAATGGAATGCAGAATGGAATGGAAATTAAATGAATATAAAATGGAATTTTAAAAAGGTTTGAAATTAATACACTCGAGAATGTAATAAAATCGAATAGACAGACTGGCGAATGGAATGGAATTAAATGAAGAATGGAATGCAATGAAAGAATCGTATGAAATGGAATGGATGATGGAGTTGAATGCAATGGAATGGAAAGGAATGGAATAGAATGGGATGGAATGGAATGGAACGCAATGAAATGCAATCTAACACAATGGAATGCAATGCAATGCAATTCAATGGAAGGGAGAGTGGAGCAAAATGGAAAGGAATGGAATGGAAAGGACTGAAGAATGAAATAGAATGGAATCCAACGGAATGCAGAGTGGAATATAATGGGACAGAGAATGAAATGGAATGAAATGGAGAATGGAATGGAATAGAATGGAATAGAAAATGGAATGGAATGGAGAATGGAATAAAATGGAGAATCTAATAAAATGGAATGGAAATAGAATGGAATTGCTAATGCAATGCAATGGAAAAGAAATGGAATGGAATGGAATGGAGAAAGGAATGGAATGGAACGGAATGGAGACTTGAATGGAAAGGAATGGAGAATGTAATCGAATATAAAAATTAATAAAGAATGCAATGGAATGGAGAATGGAATGGAAATGAGAATGGAATCAAGAATTAAATTGGAAAGGAATGGAGTGGAGAAGAGAATAGAGAATGAAATGGAATGGTGTATGTAATGGAAAGTGGAATGGACTAGAATGGAGAATGCAATAAAATGGAAGGCAATAAAGAATGCAATTGAATGAAGAATCAAATAGAATGGAATGTATTGGAGTGAAATGTAAGTTAATGTAACGGAGATTGGAATGGAGAATGAAATGTAATAGACACTGTAATGTAGAATGCAATGAAATGAAAAATGGAATGGAAGGTACTGGAGAATGGATTGGAAACAAATGGAATGCAGCATGGAATGTAGTGAAATGGCTATTTGAAAGCACTGGAATGGAGAGGAGAATGGAATCAAATGGAATGGAGAAAGAAGTGGAATGGGATAGAAAATGGGATGGAATGGAATGGAGAATGGAATGCAATGAAATAATAAGAAATGAAGAATGGAATGGAATGGAAAAGGTAATGGAATCGAGAATGGAAAGAAATGGAATGGAATGGAGAATAAAAAAGAATGAAGGAGAATGAATTGCAGTGGAGAATGGAATTTAATGGAGAATGGTAAAATATGGAAGGAAATGGAGACTGGAATGGAAAGGAAAGGAGAATGGCAATGAATACAATGGAATGGGGAATGAAATAGAATGAAATGGAGAATGGAATGGGGAAAAAGGCGAACGGAATGCAATAAAATGTAACGAAATGTAGAATGGAATGAAATCGAATGGAATTGAATGCAATGGATAATTGAACGAAAAGAAAAGAAACGGAGGTAAAAATGGAATGGAATGGAATGTAGAAAGGAAGAGAGAATGGATTGTTATACAACGGAATGGGGAAGGGAATGGAATGTAATTAAGAATGAAATTGAATGGAATAGAGAATGGAATGGAGAATGGAACGGAATGGAATGGAATAAAGAACGAAATGGAATGGAATGGAAAGAAGAATGGAATTGAATGGAAAACATAATGGAATGGATTGGGGAATGGAATAGAATAGAATGATGTGGTGAATGGAATGCAATGGGATGGAATGGAGAATTGAAGGAAATGGAATAGAATATGGAATGGAATGGAATGAAAAAGTAATTGAATGGAGAATGGAATGATATCGAAATGGAATGGAAAATGATGGATAATGCAATGGAATGAATAGCACAATGAAATTGAATGGAAAGGATAATGAAATGGAATTAAAAATAAAACTGAAAATGGAATTGAGAATGAAATGGAATGAAAAGGAGAATGAAATGGAGTACGGAATGGATTAAAATGGAGAATGGAATGCAATGGAGCACTAAAGGCAGAATGGAGTGGATTGCAAAACAATGAAATAAAGAGTGGAATAGAATGAAGAATAGAATGGAATGGAATGCAGAATGGAATAGAATGGAAAATGGAACGCAATGGAAATGGAATGAAAATAAGAATGGAAAGGAATAAATGGGATGGAATGGAATCGATTGGAATGGAATGGAATGGAATGGCATAGAACTGAATGGAGAATGCAATGGAATGGAATGGCACAGAGATTGCATTATAAAAGAATGGTGGATAGAATAGAATGGAATGAAGTGGAGAATGGAAGGGAATGGAATGGATAATGAAAGAAAGAATTGAATGTAATGAAATAGAATGGAAGAGAAGGGAATGGAATGGAGAATGGAAAACATGAATGGAATGGAATAGAAAGGAATGGAATGGAGAATGAAATTGAATGGAATGGGATAGAATGGAATGGAATGGAATGGAATGGAATGGAATGGAATGGAATGGAATGCAATGCAATGCAATGGAATGGAGAATGGAATGGAAAGGAGAAAGGAATGGAATGCAATAGATAATGGTATGGACTGGAATGGAGCATAGGATGAAATGGAAAGGAATGGAAAATGGGTTGGAATAGAATGGAATGGAATGGAACGGAACAGAGAATAGAATGGAATGAAACGGATTGGAGAATGGAATGGAATGGGGAATTAACAGTGATAGAATGGAGGATAGAATGGAAAGCCATGGAATGGAGAATCAAAAAGAATGGATTGGAGAATGGAATGTAATAGACTAGAATGGAAAATGGAATATGTTGAAATGAAGAAAGGAATGGAATGGAATGAAAATAAAATGAAACAGAGAATGGAATGGAAATAAATCGAAAGGACAATGGAGTGGGGTAGAATGAAGAATGCACTGGAATGGAATGGAACGGAGAATGGAATCATATTGAAAGGAAAGAAGTATATAATGCAATGGAATGGAATCAAGAATGGAATGGAATGTAATAGAGAATAGAATGGAATGGAATGGAAAGAAATTGAATGGAATGGAGAATGGAAAGATATTGAATAGAAAGTAGCATATAATGCAATGGAATGGAATTGAGAATAGAATGGAATAAAGAATGGAATGATATTGAATGGAGAATGAAATGGAATGGAGAATGGAAGGAAAAGAATGGAGAATAAAATGGGGTGGATTGGAATAAAGAGTGGAATGGAATGGAGAATGTAATGGAGAATGGAAAGAAATGGAGAATGGAATGGATAGTGGAATAGAGAAAGGATTGGAAAGGAATGGAATGGAATAGAATGGAAGGGAATTAAGAATGGAATAGAGTTGAATGGAGAATTAAATGGAATGAAATGGAATAGAGAATGGAATGAAAAACTATAAAGAAGTGAATAGAGTGGAGTGGAATGGAGAATGAAATCGAACGAAGAGAATGGAGAATAAAATGGAATAAAGAATGGAATAAAATATAATGGAATAAAGAATTTAAGGGAATTAAGCTGATTGGAGAAAAGAATGGAATGGAATGAAAAGAATTGAAAGGAGATGGAATGAATGAGAGAATGAAATGGAATGGAGAATGGAATGGGAAAAATAATGGAATGGAGAATGGAATGGACTGGAGAATGCTATGGAATGGAGCAGAAAAATAATGAAATTAAATGGAGTGAGAAAAAGAATGGAATGGAATGGAATTAAACTGAATTTGGAATGGAATGGAATAAAGAGGAGAATGGAGAAGGGAATGAAAACGAATAGAGAATGGAGAGTAGAATGGCATGGATTGGAATGGAATGGAGAATGGAATGGAATGGCGAATGGTATTAAATGGAATGGAATGCAGAATGGAAAGGAATTGGATGAAATGGAGAATAAAGTATAATGGAATGGAAAAGAATATGGAATGTAATGCAAAGGAATCAAGAAAGATGAGTGGAATGGAAGGGAGTGAAGAAGAGAGAGTGGAGTGGAATTGAATTTAATGGAGAATGGAATGGAAATTAAAGGAGTATGAAACGGAGTGGAATAAAGATTAAAATGGAATACAGTGAAGAATGTAACAGAATTGAAAAGATGGAATGGAGAATGGAATGCAATAAAATGAAGCATGGAAATGAATGAAATAAAATCGAATGAAAAGGAATGGACAACGAAATGGAATGGACTGGAATGGAATGCAATGGAATGGAATGCAATACAATGGAAGGGAGAGTGGAACAAAATGGAAGGGAATGGAATGGAAAGGACTGAAGAATGAAATAGAATGGAATCTAATGGAGCGCTGAATGGAATATAATGAAACAGAGAATGCAATGGAATGAAATGGAGAATGGAATGGAATAGAAAATGGAATGGAATGGAGAATGGGATGAAACGGAGAATGAAATGGAATGGAATGGAGAAAGAATGGAATTGATAATGGAATGCAATGGAAAAGGAATGGAGAAAGGAATGGAATGGAATGAAATGGAGAATTGAAAGGAAAGTAATGCAAAATGAAAACAAATAGAGAAATTAATGAAGGAGGGAATCAAATGGAGCATGGAATGGAAATGAGAATGGAATGGAAATGAGGATGGGATGGAATGGAATGGAATGGAATGGAAGGGAGAATGGAATAGAATGAAATTGAATGGAGAATAGAATTGAATGGAATGGAACAGAGAATGGACTGTAATGGAAGGGAGGATGAAATGGAATGCTATGGAATGGATAGTTGAAAGGCATGAATTGGAGAATAAAATGTAATTTAATAGAATGGTGAATGGAATAGAACAAAATGGAGAATGGAATGGAATGGATTGGAATGGAGAATGAAAAGCAATGGAATGGAATACAGAATGGAAAGGAATGGAGAATTGAATGGAATGGAATGTAATAGAACAAAATGGTGAATGGAATGGATTGAGGAATACAGAATGAAAAGGAATGGAGAATGGAATGGAAAGGAATTGAGAATGGAATAGATTGGAGTGAAATCGAGAATGGAATGGAAAGAACAATGGAATGAACAATGTAATAGAATAAAGAATGGAATGGAGAATGTAATAAAATGTAATGGCATAAACAATGGAATGAAATTAAACTGAATGGAAAAGGAATGAAATAAAATGGAATGGAGAATGGAATGGAATAGAATGGAGAATGGAATGGATTGGAGCATGGAATGAAATGGAATAGAGAATGGAATGGAATGAAAAATGGAGTGGAATGGAAAGATAAATTGAACTGAATGGAAAATGGAATCATGAAATAGAATGGAAAAAAATAAAGAATGCAGTGGAATGGAATTGACCATGAAATTGAATGGAAGGGGAATAAAATGGAATGAAAAATACAATGGAGAATGGAATGGATAATAGAATGAGATATGAAATGGCATAGAATGGAGGACAAAACGGAATGGAGAATGAAATGGAATGCTAAGGAGAATGGAAAGGAGAATGGGTTGGAAAGGAATGGAGAATGGAATGGAATTAGTGGAGTGGAGAATGCAATGGAATGCAATGGAGAATGAAATGGAGAATGAAGAAAAATAAAGAATGGAATGGAATGGATTAAAATAAAGCATGGAATGAAATGAAATAGGTGAAATGAAAGCAGAATGGGAATCAGTGGAAAGGAGAATAAAATGGAATGGAGGATGGAATGGACAATCGAATGGAATTGAATGGAATGGAGAATGAAATAGAATGCAAACCTGAATGGAAGGGAAAGGTGAAAGCAATGTCATAAAGAGTGGAATGGTATTGAATAGAGAATAGAATGGAATTGAGTGGAATGGAGAATAGGATGGCATGGAGAGTGAAATGGAAATGGAATGGAATGAAGAATAAGACAGAATGGAATGGAGAATGGAATGGAAACAATTCAATGGAGAATGTAATGGAATGGAATGGAGAATGGTATGCAATAGAGTGGAGATTCCAAAAGACTGGTATAGGATGGATAATGGAATGGAATCAAATGGAGAGAGGAATGGAATTGAATAAACAAGGGAATGGGATGGAATGGTGTGGATACAAAAAAATAATAAAACTAAATGAAATGAAGAATAGAATGAAATTAAATAGAGAATGAAATGGAATAGAATGGATTTAAATGGATAATGGAATGGAAAGGAGAATGTAATGGAATGAAGAATGGAATGGAAGGCAATGAAGAAAATAATGGAATGGAATTAAGAAGGGAATTTAATGGAATGAAAAACGGAGAGGAATGGAGTGGAATGTAGAATGGAATCAAATGAAATGGAATAGAGATTGGAAAAGAGTGGAAAAGAATGAAGAATGTAATTGAATGGAATGGAGTGAAGAATTGAATGAAACGCACAAAGGAATGCAATAGAATGGAAGGGACAATGGAATGGAGTGAAATGAAATGGAATGTAATGGAGTTGAGAAAGGAATGGAATTGAATCGAATGGAGCACAAAAGTTATGGAATTCAATGGAATGGAACCAAGAATGGAATGCAACTGAATCGAAAGAAATGTACAATGGAAAAAAATGAAATAGAGAATGGAATGGAATAGAATTAAATTGAAAATAAAATGGAATGGGTGGGGGGATAAAATGGACGGTAGAATGGAATGGAATAAAATGGAATGAAAAAGAGAATGGAATGGAATCGAAGATGAAATGAAATGGAAATGGAATGGAAAGGAAACAAGAACAGAATAGAATAGAATGGAATGGAGTGGAGAATGGAATGGAATGCAATCGAGAATGGAGTGGAATGGAAAGAAATGGAGAATCGAATGTAATGTAATGGAGAATGGAATGGAATGGAAAGGAATTTAGAATGGAGTGCAATGGAAAAGAAAAAAATGGAGCATAGAATGAAAAAAATGGAGAATTGAATTGAATGGAATGGAACAGAGAATGAAATTGAACAGAATGGAGAATGGAATTGAAGAAAATGGAATGAAGAATGAAATGGAATGGGAAATGGATTGGAAGGGAATGGAATGGAAGGGAATGAAATGTAGTGGAATGGAATGGAATGGAGAATAAAAAGAAAAAGAATGAAGAATGGAATTGAATGAAATGAAATGGAGAATGAAATGGAATGGAATATAAAGGAGTATGGAATGAAATGGAGAATGGAATGGAATGCAATAGAGAACGGAAGGAAAATTAGTGGAAGGTAGAATGGAATGGAAAGGAATGGAGAATGGAATGGAATTCAAAGGTGTGGATAATGGAATGGAATGCAATGAAGAATTGAACTGAATGGAATGGAGAATGGAATGGAGAATGAAAAGGAATGGAATGAAATTGAGAATGGAATGGAATTGAAGTAATGGAGAATGGAATTGAATGGAATAGAGAATGGAATGAATTGAATAATGGAATGGAAATGGAACGTAATGGACAATGGAATGGAGAATGGAATAAAATGGAATAAGGAATAGAATTGGTTGAAGAATAAAATGGATAATCAAATGAAATGGAAAGGAATGAAGAATACAGTGGAATGAAATGGACAATGAAATTGAATGGAATGAATAATGGAATAGAATAAAAATTACAATGAAGAATTGAATGGGGAATGGAATGAAATGGAATACAGGGAGGACTGGAATGGGATGAAATGGAATGGAATGGAAAGGAATGGAATGGAATGGAATGGAATGGAGGATAGAAAGGAATGTTATGGAGAATGCAATGGAATGGAATGGAACGGACCGGAGTGGAAGAGAAGGTAGAATGGATTGGAATGGGATGGAGAAAGGAATGGAATGCAGTGGAACGAAGAATGGAATGGAATGGAGTGGTATGAATAATGGAATGAATAGAATGCAATGGAATTTAGAATGGAACAGAAAATGCAATGTAAAGGAGAATGGAATGGAATGGAAGAGGAAATGGAAAGGAAGGAAATGAAGAATGTAATGGAATTCAATGGAGTGGAGAATGGCATGGAATTGAATGAAGAATAGAATTGTGTGGAAAGGAGAATGGAATGGAATTGAGAATGGAGAGGAATGCACTGGAATTGAGAAAGAAATGGATTGGAATGGAATGTAGAATGAAATCAAAACGATAATAATATGGAAAAGATTGGAGAATAGCGTAATATGGAAAATGGAAGGGAATGGAATGTAAGGTAAAATGGAATAGATTGCAAGGAAGAATGGAATGGAATGAATTGGAATGGAGAATGGAATGGAGAATGGAATTTAGTGGAATGTAGAATCGAATTGAATGAAGAATGGAAGAAAGAATGGAATGGAGAATGTAATAGAAAGGAAAAAAAGGAGAATGGAATGGAATGAAGAATGGAATGGAATGGATAAAGATTGAAGTTGAAAAGAGTGAAGAATAGAATGGAATAGAATGAAATTGAAAATGAAATGCAATGAAGAATGGAATGGAATTGAGAATGAAATGGAATGCAATGGAATGAAATGGAGAATAGAAAGCAATGGAGAATGGAATGGAAAGTACAATGGAATGAAGTGGGAATGGAATAATATGGTGAATGGAATAAAATGGAATGGAATGGAAGAAAGATTTAAATGAAATGCAATGGAATTGAGACAGGAGTTAAATGGAATGGAATAGAGAATAGAATGGAATGCAAAAGAAATAAAATGGAATGGAATTTAATGGAGAATGTATACTAAATGGAATGGAATGGAGAATGGAATGGAATGAGGAATGGAATGGAGAATGGAATAGAGAATGCAATAGGGAATGGACCCGCATAAAGCAGGAAATGTAATTGATTGGTGAATGGAATGGAATGGAAAATAAAATGAAATGGAATGGAGAGTAGAACGAAAGGGAATGGAATGGAGAATTGAACTGAATTAAATGAAGAATGCAGTGGAGAACTGAATGGAAATAAGGATGTAATGGAATGAAATAAAATAAAAAATGGAACGGAATCAAGAGTAGAATGGCATGGAACTGAATGGAAAATGAAGTGGAATGGAATGGAGATTGGAATGGAAGTAAATGAAAAGCGGAATGTACAATGGAATGGAATGAAAGGGAATAAATGGAATGGAATGGAGAATCGAATGGAATGAAGAAAGTAATGGAGAATGGAATGGAATGGAGAATAGAACGGATGAAGAAGGAAATAAAAATGAAATGTTAATGAAATTGAATGGAGAAGGGAATGAAGAATGCACTGGAATGGAATGGAGAATGCAATGGAATTGAAAGTCACAGAGAATGTATTTGAATGGAATGGAGAAAGCAATGGGTTGGAATAGAATGGAAAATGAAATGGAAAAGAAATAACAATGGAATGAAATGGAATGGAGAATGGAATAGAATGTTAAATGGAATAGAGTAAAATGAAACAGAGAAAAACTGGAATGGAAAAGTGAATAAAATGGAAAGGAATAAAATGGAAAATGTAATGGAATGAAAATGAATATAGAATACCTTCGAATGGAATGGAAACAAATGAAGAAAGAAATGGGGTATGTAATGTAATGGAATGGAGAATGCAATGCAATGGAGTACATTGGAGAATGGAATGGAGAATGACATTGAAAAGAATGCAATTGAGAAGGGGATAAAATGGAATGGAAAGGAGGATGGAATGGAATTTAATGGAATGGAGAATGGAGTTGAATGGTATGGAATGTAACATAGAATGAAATGGAATAGAAAGTAGAAAGAAGTGAAATGAAGTGAAGAATGCAACGGAATTGCATGGTGTGGAAAACGGAATGGAATGGAGAATTCAGTGGAATGGAATGAAATCGATAATGGAATGGAGAATGAAATGGAACGGGAATTAGAATGGAATCAAAAATGGAATTGAAAATAATGGGATGGAGAACGGAATGGAAAGGAATGAAGAATGAAATGGGACAAAGAATGAAACAGAATAGAGAATTTAATAAAATGGAATGGAACAAAGAGAAGAATGAAACGAAAGAGAATGGAGAAATAAATTTAATGGAGAGTGGAATGGAATGGAAAAGAGAATGGAATGGAATGAAGTATGGAATAAACAATGGAACAGAATAGAATAGAATCAAATGGAGAGTGGACTGCAATGCAGAAAAAAATGAAGAATGGAATGGAATGGAAAAAATACAGAATGGAATGGAATGGACAATGGAATGTGAAGAAAATGCAATGGAATGGAGAACAGAAAGTAAAAGAATGGAATGAAATGGAGAAATGAACAAAATAAAAAGGAGAATGAAATGGAATGGGGAATCTACAGGAATACAGTGGGGGTGGTATAGAATTGAATGAAATAAAAAATGAATTGGAAAGGCATGGAATGGAATGGAATCTAGAATGAAAAAAAAAAGAATGAAATGAAATGGAGAATGGAGTGGAATGGAATGGAATGGAATGTAGAATGCAATGTAGTGGAGTGGAAAATGGATGGAATGGAATGGAGAATGGAATGGAATGGAAAAGAAGGGAATGGATAACGGAATCGAATACGATCGAATGGAGAAAGGAATGGAATGGAAAAAGCTATGGAATGGATTAGAATGGAATGACATGGAATAGAATGGAATGGCGAATGGATAGTAGTGGAATGGAGAATGGATTAAATGGAATGGAATGGAAAGGAATGGATAACGGAATCGAATGGAATTGAATGGAGAAAGGAATGGAATGCAAATAAGAATGGAATGGAATGGAATGGATTGGAATGGAAAATGAAATTCAATGGAAGACAAAAAAATTTGGAATTGAATGGAATGGAATAATCTATGAAATGGAGTAGAATGGAAAAAAATGGAGAGAGGATTCAAATAGAATGGCATGGAGAAAAAACTGGAATAAAAATGATGATGGAATGGAATGGATTGGAATGGAGAATGGAATGAAATGGAGTGGAGAATAAAACGAAATGTAATGGAATGGAGAATGGAATAGAATGAAAAGGAGAATGGAATGGAATGCAGTGAAATGGAGAATGCAATGTAATGGAATGTATTGGAAAGGAATGGAATATGACGGAGAATGGAATAGAATGAAATTGAATGGAATGGAAAAAAGAATGGGATGGAATGGAAATAAAGGGAATGGAGCATAAAATGAAATTAATGGAATCAAGAATGAAATTGAAAAAAATGAAATGGAAAGTGTAGTTGAAAGGAATGGAATTGAATGAGGAAAAATGTGGAATGGAATCGTGAATGGATTGGAGAATGCTATGTGGAATGGAATGGAATGAATAGAATGCAGAATAAAATGGAGTGGAATGGCATGGAGAATGGAATGGAATTGAGAATTAAATGGAATTAAATGTATTAAAAAATGGAATGGAGAATGGAATGGAATTGAGAATTAAATGGAATTAAATGTATTAAAAAATGGAATGGAGAATGGAATGGAACAAAGAACCCAATGTAATGGAATTGAGAATGGAATGGAATGGAATGGAATGGAATGGAATGGAATGGAATGGAATAAAGAATGGAATGAATAGGAATAGAGAATGGAGTGGAATGGAATGGAAGGGAGAATGAAATGCAATGGAATGCAATGGAGAATGAAATGGTATGGAATAGAGAATGGAATGCAATTAAATGGAGAATGGAATGGGGAATGGAATGGAATGGAATGGAACGGAAAGGGGGACGAAATGGAATAGAATGGAATAGAAAACGGTTTGGATTTAATGGAGAAAGGAATGGCATGGAATGGAATGGAGAATAGTATGGAATGAAATGGAATGGAATAAAGACCTTAATGGAAAGCAAAGGAGAATGGAATGGAATGAAGAAAGGAATGAAATAATGTATGGAATGGAATGGAATGGAGAATAAAGTAGAATGAAGTGGAATAAGGCATTGAATGGAATGAAATTCAATGGGGAATGAAATGCAGTGTAATGAAGAATGGAATGGAATTGAAGAAAGAATGGAATGAAATGGAGAATGGAATGGAAAAAAAAAGTAAATTGAATGAAATGTAAAACAAAACAGAATGGAGAATGGGATGGAAAAGAATGGAAAAATTAATGGAATGGAGAATGGAATCAAATGGAATGGAGAATGGAGTGAAATGAGGTGAAATGTAAAATAAAATGTAATAAAGAATGGAGTGGAGACTGGAATTTAACAGACAATGGAATGGAATGGAGAATGGAATGGAATCGAGGGAAATGTAACTGAATGGAATGAAGAAGGAAGTAGAGAATGGAGGATAGATTGGAATTTAAACGAAGAGAGAAGGGAGTTGAATGAAATGAAATCGAACAAAGAATGGAATGGAATTGAATGTAGAAAAGAATGGAACAGAGTGAAAGAAGCAATGGAATTGAACGACATAGAGAATGGAATGGAATGCAGAATTGAATGGAACAGAATGAAATGGAGAATAGAATGGAATGGAATGGGGAATGGAATGGAATGGAGATTGGAGTGGAATTGAAGAAAGAATGGAATGGAATACAATGGGATGGAGAATGGAATGGAGTGGAGAATGTATAAAATGGAAAGGAACAAAGAGTCAATTGGATTGGAATGAAAAGGAGAAAAGAATTGAATGGAGAGTGTAATGGAATGGAGCATAAAGTGTAATGGAATGCAATGGAATGGGGAATGGAATTGAGAACGGAATGGAATGGAGTATGGAATAAAAGTGGAATAGAATACAGTATAATCAAATGAAGAGTGGAATGAAATGAAGAATGGAATGCAGAACAGAATGGAATGGAATAAAACGCAGAATGCAATGCAATGGACAATGGAATGCAAAAAAAAATGTAATCGAAAGGAAAATGGAATGGAAGAGAATGAAATGAAATGGAGAATGAAATTAAATAGAATGGAGAATGCAATGGAGTCAAATGGCACGGAGATGGTACAGTAATGCAGTGAGACGGTATAGAAAGGAATGGGATTGAAAATGAAATGAAAAATAATAGAGAAGGGATGGTATGGAATGAAGAATGGAAAAGAGAATGAAATGGAATGGAATGGAGAATGGAATGGAATGCAGTGAAATGGAAAATGTAATGTAATGTGATGTAATATAATGGAATGCAATAAAATGTAATGGAATGGATAATGGGGGAGAATGGAATTGAATGGAATTGAATAAAGCATGGGATGGAATGGAATGGAAGGGAATGTAGAATGAAATGCAATGGAGAATTGAATGGAATGGATACTGGAATGAAACGAAGAATGGAATGGGGAACACAAAGGAATAGAAGACAGGAGGAAATTGAATAGAATGGAGATTGGAAAGGACTAGAATGGGATGGAGAATGAAATGGAATGGGGTGGAGAATAGAACGGAATAAAGAATGGAATGGAAGGGAATGGACAGGATAATGGAATGTAACGGAGTTAAACGAAATGAAGAATCAAATAGAGTGGAATACAGATTGAAATGGAGAATGTAATTGAATGGAATGGAGAATGTAATTAAATGGAATTGAATAAAACAGAATGGGTTGGAATGGAGAATAAAAGGAATGGATTGGAGTACGAAATGGAAGCTAATGGAGAATGAATTGAATGGAATGGATAATACAATTTAATGGAATAAAGAAAGGAATACAATGGGGTAGAATAAAGAATGGAATGGAATGGAGAATGGAATAAAATACAATAGAATGGAATTGAATGGAGACTTAAATGGAATGGAGAATGGAACAAAGAATGGAATGGAATGGAATCAAATGTAAAACAGAATGAAATGAAACGGGATAGAGAATTGAATGGAGTTGAATTCAATAAAGAATGGATTTCAATGGAATAGAATGGAGAATAAAATCGAAAGAAGAATGGAATGGAATGGGAATGGAATGGAAAGAGGAATGGAACAGAGAATGTAATGGAAGGAGAATGGAATGGAATGGAGAATGGAATGGATTGGAGAATGAAGTGGAATGGTGAATGGAATGGAATGGAGAATGGTATGATATGGAATAGAATGTAATGTAACGGAATGAAGATGGAATGGAAAGGAATGGAACTGAATGCAGAATGGAATGGAATGGAATGGAGAATAGGGAGTGGAATGCAATGGAATGGATAATGGAGAGTAGAATGCAATGGAATGGAGAACGGATAGTAGAATGGAATGGAATTCAGAATGGGATGAAATGGAATGTAATGGAAAGGAATGGAGAATGGAATGGAATGGAATGCAAAGGAATATGGAATGGAATCGATAATGGAATCAAATGGAATGCAACAAAGAATGCAATGGAATGGAGAAAGGAATTGAATGGAGAGTTCAATGGAATGGAGAAGGGAAAAAAATTGAATGGAGCATGAAATAAAATGGAATGCAAAGGAATGTGCAGTGAATGTAATGGAATGGAGAATGGAATGGAATAAAGTAGAAGTGAATGGAGAGTAAAATGGAATTGAGAATGGAATAAAATGCAAAATGGAATGAAATGGGCAATGGAATGAAATGAAAATGTAATGGAATGGAGAATGGAATGGAATAGAATGAAATGAAATGGAGAATGGACTGGAAAAGAATGGCACGGAGAATGTACAGGAATGCAGTGGGGATTGTACGGAACGGAATGGTATTGAAAATGAAATGGAAAGCATTCGAGAAATGGAATAGAATGGAAAGGAGAAGGGAAAAGAGAATGGAATGGAATAAATGGAAAATGGAGTGGAGTGAAATGCAATGAAAACGGAAATGAAAGGAAGAGTATGGAGTATGGAATGGAAAGAAGGATGAAATGGAATGGAGAATGGAATGGAAAATAGAATGAATGGGAGAATGAAGTGGAATGGAGAATGGAATGGAATGTAGAATGCTACAGATTTAAATGGAATGAGAAGAATGGAGAATGGAATGAAACTGAATGCAGAATAGAATGGAATGGAATTTAGAATGGAGAGTGGAATGGAACGGAATGGAGATTGAAGAGTGGAATGGAGAATGGGATGGAAGGCAATGGAACGAGATAAAACTGGAATGCAATGGATGATGGAAATGAATCGAAAGAAGAATGGAATGAAATGCAATGGAAATGGAATGGAATGGAATTTAACGGAGAATGGTAAAGTAAATGGAATGGAATGGAGAATTAAATTGAATGGAATGGAGAATGCAAAGGAATGAATGAAGAATGGAATGGAGCATGCAATAGGTAATGGAATGGAATAGAGCATGAAATGGAATGGAATTGGATGTAGAAGGGAATTTAATGGAGAATTGAATGGAGTAGAATAGAATAGAAAATGTATCAAAATGGAATGGAGAGTAGAAAGGAATGAAATGGAGAACTGAATGAAATTAAATGAAGAATTTAGTGGAGAGCAGAATGGAATGCAGAAAGGAATGGAAAGAAATGGAATTGAAAATGAAATGGAATGGAGAATGGAATGGAATGAAATGGGGAATCTAATGGAATGAAGAAGGAATTGGAGAATGAAATGGGACCAGGAATGGAATGGAGAAGAAAATGGATAGGAATAGAATGGAAAATGAAATGAAAAAAAAAAACCTAGCATAGAATGGTATGGAATGGAAAATGTATTAGAGAATGGAATTGAATGGAATAGAAAATGGCATGGAATGGAAAATAGAATTGAGTGAAATGAAACGGAGAAACAACTGAAATGGAAGGAGAATGGAATGGAATGGAATGGAATAAAATGGAATGGAACGAATGGAATAGAATGAAATGGAGCATGGAATGTAATGGAATGGAGAATGCAATGGAATGGAATGGATTTGAGAACAGAATGGAGAATGGTATGAAAATGAATGTAATGGAGAATGGGGTAAAATGGAATGCAATAAAAATGGAATATAATGGAATGAAGAATTGAATGGAATTTAATGGAATGGAGAATGGAGTTGAATGGAGTAAAATGGAACAAAGAATGGAATGGAATGGAATGTCGGAAGGCATGGAATGGAGCGGAGAATAATGGAATTGAAATAAATGGAGAATGGAACCAAAGAGAGAATTAAACAAATAGAATGAAATCCAAAATGGAACAAAGAATGGAATGGAATGGAATGGAATGGAATGGAATGGAATGGAATGGAATAGAATGGAATGGAGAATGGAATAAAATGGAATCTAAAAAAGAATGGAATGGGAAGGAAAGGAATAGAAAGGAATGGAATGGAATGAAATGGAATGGAATGGAGAAAGAAACTGAATGGAGAGTGCAATGGAATGGAGAATGGAATGGAATGGAATACAACATGAAATATAACGGAATGCAATGGAATGGAGAATGGAATGGAATAAAATGGAATGGAACAAAGAGTGGAATGGTATGTAATGGGAAGGAAAGGAATGGAATGGAATGGAATGGAATGGAATGGAATGGAATGGAATGGAATGGAGACAGAAATTGAATGGAGAGTGCAATCGAATGGAGAATGGGATGGAATGGAATAGAGCATGAAATATAATGGAATGCAGAGGAATGGAGAATTGTTGGAATGGAGTACAGAATAAAAATGGAATGGAATAGAGTAGTATCGAATGGAGAGCAGAATGAAATGCAAAATGGAATGGAATGGATTGGAATAAAGAATGGAATGAAATGAAATTGAATGCAGAATAGAATTGAATGGAATGTCGAATGGAATGGAATGTCAAATGGAATGCAATGGAAGGGAGAATATAATGAAATGTAAAATGAAATGGAGAATGGAATGAAATTGAATGGAATGGAGAAGAAAATAGAACGGAAAATTCAATGGAAGGGAATGGAGAAAAGAATGGAATGGAGAATGGAATGGAGAGCTGAATGGAATGGAGAGCTGAATGGAATGGAGTGCAACGGAGAAAGGAATCGAGACTGGAATGTAATGGAGAATGGAATGAAATGAAGTAAAGAATGGAATGGAATAGAATGGATTTTAAAATGGAATGGAATGGAACGCAGAAAAACGTTGAATGCAATGGATAATGAAATGGAATAGAATGTAATGCAATGAATAATGGAATGTAATGGAATACAGAATACAATGGAAAGGAATGAATGGAATGGAGAATGCACTGAAATAAAATAGAAGATGGAATGGAGAATGGAATGGAATGGAATGAAATGTGATGAAATAGAAAATGTAATGGAATGGAACAAAATGGAGAATAAAAGGAAATGGAATGGAATAAAGGATAGAGTGGAATGGAATGTTATGTAATGCAAAAAGGAGTGGAATGGAATGGAATGGTGTATGGGATACAATGGAATGGAACGGAATGGAATGGAATGGAATGGAATGGAATGGAATGAAATGGGACAATAATTGAATGGAATGGAATGAAGAATGGAATTTAATGTAATGGAAAATTGAATGGAATAAAATGGAGAACGGAATTGAAAGGAAAGGAATGGAATGGAATAGACATTAGAATGGAATGGAATGCAGAGGAGAATGGAAAATAATGGAGTCGAACTGAAAGCAAATTGGAATGGACTAGAATGAAATGGAACAAAAAATGGAATGGAAGGAAATCAAAAAGAACAAAGAATGAAATGGAATATAATCGAGAATGCAATGTAATAGAACAGAATTAAAAATGGAATGGAATAAAGAATGGAATGGAATGGAGAATGGAAAGGAATGGAATGGAATGAAATGGAATGGAATGGAAACTGGAATACAATGGAAATGGAATGGAAGTTTGGAAAATGAAATGGGGAATGGAATGGAATGGAGAATAAAATGGAATGGAGAATGAAATGGGGAATAAAATAAAATTGAATGGAAAATGGAATTGAGAATGCTATGGGGAATGGAATGGAATGGATAATTAAATATAATGGATGGGAATGGATAATGGAATTGAAAGGGCAATGGATTGGATTGGAGAATGGAGTGGAACATAATGGAGAAGAAAATGTAATGGAATTGAATGTGATGAAGAATGGAATGGAGAATACAATGGAATGGAGTATGGATTGGAGAAAAGAATGGAAAGGAGTAGAATCGAATGAAGACTGGAAGGTAATAGAGAATGGAATGGAGAATGAAATGGAGCGAATAATGGAATGGAATGGACATTGGAAATCAATGGAAATGGAATGGAATGGAAAAAGGAACGAAACAAATGCAATTGAATGTAGAATGGAATGAACTGAATGGATAATGCAAAGGAATGGAATGGCATGGAGAATTTTCTAGAAGGAAAATGAAGTAGAATGGAATGGAATGGAAATGAAAATGAAATAGAAAAAAATTGAGAATGGAATGGAATGGAGGGGAGAATGGAATAGAGAATGGAACGGAATGGAATGGAGAATGGAATAAAGTGGAAAGGAATGCAGAATGGAATGCAGAATGGAATGAAATGGATTGGAGAATGGAATTGAAAAAAATAGAAGAGAGATAGGACTGGAATGGAAAGGGGGATGGAATAGAATTGAATGAAATAGAACACGGAATGGAAGGAATGGAGAAAATGTTGGAATGGAATGGAATGGAATGGAAAGAATGTAATGGTATGAAATGGAATGGAATGTATAATGGAATCAAAAGAAATGGAACAGAGAAAAGACTAAAATTGAAAGCAGGCTTGAATGGAATGGAATAGAATGGAGAATTTAATGGAATGGAGTGGAGAATGCAATTGAATGGAATTTAATGAAGAATGGAATGGAGGAAAAAATCGAATGGATTGGAGAATAGAGTGGAATGCAAAGAAATGGAGAATGTACCATAATGTAATGGAAAAGAATGAAATGGAATAAAGAATAGAGTGGAATGAAATCGAAAGGAATGGAATGGAATGAAATAGAGGGTAACATAAAATTGAATGGAATGGAGAGTGGGATGGAATGGAAAAGAATGGAATGGAATAAAGAATGGAACGTAGAAAAGGAATGGAATTAAATGCAGTATAGAATGGAAGGGAAGGGAGAATAGAATGGAATGGAATTTAATGGAATGGAGTGGAAAGAAGAGTAGAATAAAATAAAGTGGAATGGAGAATGGAATGGAGAATGGGATGAAATGGAGGCTGGAATGGAATCAAGAGGAGAATGAAATGGAATAAAAATTGCAAGGGAGAATGCAATAGAAAGGAGTGGAATAAAGTACAGAATGGAATGGAATGAAATGAATAATGGAATGGAATGGAATGGAGAATTTAAATTAATAGAGAATGGAAAGCAATTGAAAATGGTGTGGAAAGGAATAGAATATACAATGAAATAGAATGGAGAATGCAATGGAAAGCAATGGAGAAATAAACTGAATGGATTAGAATGGAGAATCGAGGGGACTGGACTGGAATGGAGAATGGAATGGGATAGAAAATGGAATGAAATAGGGACTGGAATGGAGACTGGAATCAAATGTAGAACAAAATGGAGAATTAAATGGAATGGAGAATAAAATGGAAAGGAAAATTTAATGGAAAGAATAATGAAATGGAAAATGGAAAGGAATGGAAAATGAAATGGAGAATAGACTGGAATGGAGAAGGTTATGGAATAGAATGAAATGGAATGAAGTGGAATGGAGAATGAAATGGAATGGAATGGAACTGAAGGCAGAATTGAATGGAATGGAATGGAATGGAATAGAGAACAGTGAGGGGAAAGGAAGGGAATGGGAAACGGAGAGTGGAATGGAATGAAATGTAGAATGAAACGGAAAAAAATGGGAATGGAATGGAGTAAAGCAAAGAATTGAATAAAATATGGAAAGGGATGGAATGGAATGGAACGGAATGGAATGGAATGGAATGGAAAGGAAAATGGAATGGAATTAACTGGAATCGAATGAAATGGGAAAGAGAATGGAATGGAGAATGGAATGAAATTGTACAGAATGGAATAGAGTGAAGAATGGAAATGAATGAAATCAGTCAGAACGCAGAATGCAATGGATGGAGAATGAATGGAATGGAATGGAAAATTGAATGGAATAAAATGGATTTATAAATGGAACGGAATATAGAATGGAATGAAATGGAGAATGAAAAGGAATGGACTGCAATGGAATGGCGAATGGAATGGAAAGTAATGCAATGGAATGGAGAATCGAATGGAATAGATATTTGGCTGCAATGGAAATGGAATGTAAGGGAATGATAAATGGAGTGGTATAGAATATAACAGAGAGAAGAAGGGAATAGAATGGAATGGAGATTAGGATGGAATGCAATGGAATGGAGAATGGACTGGAATAAAATGGAGGATGAATTGGAATGGAATGTTGAGCAGGATGGAATGGAATGGGTGGGACAATGGAATGTAATGGAATGAAGAATGGAATGGAATGAAATAGAGCAGAGAATGGAATGAAATGGAATGTACAATGAAATGAAATGCAATGTACAATGGAATGAAATGGAATGGAATGGAGAATATAGAGAAATGGAATGGAACGGAATGAAAAACTGAATGAAATGGAATGAAGAATAGGATGGAATGGAATGGAATGGAAAGAAATGGAGAATGAAATGGAACGGGATGGGGAATTGAAAGGAATGGAATAAAGAATGCAATGGAATAGAATCGAAGGAAAAATGGAATGGAATGAAATGGGGAATGGAATTGAATTGAATGTAATGGAAAGGGAAATTGAATGGAATGTAACGAAATGGCATGAAAAATGGGATGGAAAGGAATGGAGAATGGAATGATAAATGCAATGGAATGCAATGCCAACCACAATTATTTGGAGTGGAAGGACTAATGAAATTGAATGGAATGGAGAATGGAATGGAAGGAAGAAATGAAAAAAATGAAATGAAATGGGGAAAGGAATGGCATGGAATACAGGATGAAACTGAAAGTAAAATACAACAATTGGAGAATGGAATAATATGGAGAATGAAATTGAACGGAATGGAGAATGGAGTGGAATTCAGAATTGAATTGGCTGGAATGAAAAATGGAAAGCAATGAAATAGAATGGAGAATGAATTGGAAAGGAATGAAGCATGAAATGGAATGGGAAATGTAATTTCTTGGAATGGAGAAAGAATTTGAAAGGAGAATGGAATGCATAATGGAATGGAATGGAAAGAAAAGAAGAATTAATGAAATGGAGAATGGAATGGAATAGAGAATGGAATGGAATGAAATAAAGAATGAAATAGAATGGAATGGATAATGGAATCGAAAGGAACGAAATGGAGAATGAAAGCCAATGAAACAAAATTGAAAACGGAATGAAATGGAGAATGGAATTAACTTCAGAATGGAATAGAATGGAATTAAATGGAGAATGTAATGAAATGCAGAGTGGAATGGAATGGACAATGCAATACAATGGAAATGGAATGGTGAAAGGAATTGAAGAGAAAGGAAGGGAGAAATGAATGAAATGCAATGGAATAAAGGAATGGAATGAAATGCAGGATGGAATAAAGTGGAATGGAAATGGAATGGAATGCAATGGAAATGCAATGGAAAGGAATTTAATGAAGAATGGTATATAAAATGAAATGGAATGGATAATGGAAGGAATGGAATGGAGAGTGGAACAGAATGATTCAGTAAATAGAATGCAATGGAATGGAGAATATAATGGGGAATGAAATGGAACGAAATGAAATGGAATGGAATGGAAAAGAGAATGCAATGGAATGGAAAATGGATTGGAATGGACACTAGAATGGAATGGAATGGAATGGAATGGAATGGAATGGAATGGAATGTAGAAAGGAATAGAATGGAGAACTGAATGGAATTAAATGAAGAATGCATTGGATAATGCAATAGAATGGAGGATAGTTTGGAATGAAATGGAATCCAAAATGGAATGGAATGAAGAATGGAATGGAATGAGAAGGAATTTAGAATTGTATGGAATGGAATGGAGAATGGAATTAAATGGAGAAGGTAGTAAAGAATAGAAAGGAAAACGGAAAGAAATGGGGAAGGGAATAGAGAATAAATTGGAATGGAATGACACAGATAATAGACTGGAATGGAATAAAAGATGGAATGGAATGGAATTAATTGGAAAATAAAGTGGAAAATAATGGAGAATGGAATGGAGTGAATTAAAAAATGTAATAGAGAATGGAATAAAATGAAATAGAGAATGGAATGAAATGGAGAATGGAATGGAATGCAGAATGGAATGGAATTGAATGGAATAAAATAAATGGAGATTGGAATGGAATGCAATGGAATGGAGAATGTTATGCAATGGAAAGAAATGGAGAATGGAGTGGAATGGAACAAAATGAAATGGAATGGAATGGAGAATGGAATGTTATACAATGGATTGGAGAATGGAATGAAATGGAAGGGAATAGAATGGAATGGAATGAAATGGAATGGAATGGAATAAAATGGAATAGAATAAGGAATGGATTGGAATGGAAAGTAATGAAGAATTGAATGGAATGAAATGCAGAATGCAATGGAATGGATTGGAAAATGAAATGGATTGGAATTGAATGGAGAAGGGAATGGAAGGGAGAATAGAATGTAATATAATGAAAAATGGAATGGAATGGAGAATGGAATTGATGGAGAGGAATGGAGAATGGAATGAAGAACGGGAAGAAATTGGGAATGGAATGGTATGTATTGGAGAATGGAATGGAATGAAGAATGGAATGTCAAGGAATGGAATACAGTACAAAATGGAAATAAATTGAATGGAAAACAGAATGTAATGGAACAAAGAATGGAATGAAATGAAATGTAACAGAGAATGGAGTAGAATTGAACGGAAAATGCAATGGAATGGAATGGACAATGGGATGGAATGGGGAACTGATTGGAATGGGAAAAATAATGGAATGGAATGGAACCAAATGAAAAATGGAACGGAATGAAATTGGTAATAGAATGGAATGGAATGGAATAGAATGGAGAATTATATAGAATGAAATGGAATGGCATGAAAAATGAAATTGAATAGAATGGGGAAAGAAACGTACAATGCAATGGAATGCAGTGGAATCAAGAATGGATTGGAATTTAAGGACTAATGAAATTGAAAGCACTGCAGAATGCAATGGAAAGGAGCATAGAAAAAAGTGAAATGCAATGAAGAATGGAATGGAATGGAATGTGCAATAAAATTGAAAGGAAAGTAGAATATAATAGATTGGAGAATGGTATAATACAGATAATGGATGGGAATAGAATGGAGAAGAGAATAGAACGTGGAATGTAACATAGAATGTGGAACGTAATGTAGAATGAAATGGATTGGGGTGGATGATACAATGGAATGAAGAGTGGAATGGAAAGGAATGGAGAATGAAATGCAGAAGAGAGTGTAATTTAATGGAATGGAAAATGGATTTGAAAAAAGTATTGAATGGAGAATGGAATTGAATGGAAAGGCATGAAGAAGGGAATGGAATAGACAATGGGATGAAATTGAATAAATAATGAAATGGAATGAAATGGAGAATGGAATGGAGTGGAACGGACTACAGAATGGAATGGAAGGCCATGGAATCGAGAAAGGACTGGAAGGGAATGGAGGATGGAATGGAGTGGAATGGAAAATGTAATGGGATGCAATGGAAATGGAACAGAATGGAATTTAATGAAGAATGGTATAGAAAATAAAATGGAATGGAGAATGGAATAGAATGGAAATGAAACTGGAATGGAGAGAAATGGAGAAAGTAATGGAATAAAATATGGAGAATGTAATGTGGAATGGAATTGAGAATGAAATGGAATGGAATGGAATGGAGAATGGAATGGAATGGAAAGGAATGGAATGGAACGGAATGGGCAATAAAATGGCATGAAATGTATTAAAATGAAAAGCACAATAGAATGGAACGGAGAATTGAATGGAACCAAAGAAAAATGCAGTGGAGAATGGAATGGAAAGGAAGATGGGTTGGAACGAAATGCAAGTGAAAGTAGAATTGATTGAAGAATGGAAAGGAAAGGAATGGAATTTGGAATGCAGTGCAATGGGAGGAAGAATGGAATTGAATAGAAAAGGTAATTGAGAATGTAATGGAAAGAAGAAAGTAATCGAGAATGGAATGGGAAATGTAAAAGGATGGAAAAGGGGATGCGTAATAGAATGGAATGAAATGTAATGAGGAATTGACTTGAATGGAATGGAGGATGGAATGGAATAGAAAGAAATGGAATAAGAAATGGAAAGAAAGGAGAATGGAATGGAAAATGTAATAGAGAATGAAATAGAATAGAATGGAATGGATAACAGAATAGAATGGTGAATGGAATTGAATGGAGAATGGAACGGAATCAAGAATGGAATGGAATGGGGAATAAGATGGAGAAAGGTGTTGAATGGAATGGAATGGAATGGAGAATGGAATGTTATAGAATGGAATGGAGAAGGGGATGGTATGAAACGGTATGGAATAGGGAATGGAGTGGAAACAAGAATAGAATGGAATGAAATGGATGTTGGAATGAAATGGATGGAATTGAATGGAGAATTGAAAGCAATGTAATGGAGAATAGAATGAAGAATGCCATGGAATGAAGAATGGAACAGAGAATGGAATGGAACGGAAAGGAATGGAATGGAAAATAGTACAGAATGGAATAAAATTAAATGAAAAATTAAATAAAACTGAATGAAGAATGGAATAGAATAATAGAATGGAGAATCGAATGGAATTAAGAATGGAATGCAATGTTAAATGGAATGGAATTGAAGAAAAAAATGAATGAAATAGAATGGAAGGGAAGTGAGAAAGGGATGGAATGGAATAGAATGGAGAATGTAATGGAAAGGAAACGAGAATGCAATGGAAGAGAATAAAAAGTGGAATGGAAAGGAATAAAGAAAATGCAAGGAAATGAAATGGAGAATGGAATAGAATCAAAAAGATTAAATGGAGAACAATATGGAAAGAAATAGAGAATGTAAAAGAATGATATGGAGAATAGAATGGAATAGAATGGATTGGATAATGTAATGGAATGAAATGGAATCGAATGAAATGGAATTAAAATGTAAAGTAACGTAATGGAATGGAATGAAAAATGGAATGAAATGGAATGCAGTGGAGAATGGAATGGACTGGAAAAAAACGGGACGCTTAATGGAATGGAATGGAATGAAAAGGAATGAAGAATGGAAAGGATTGGGATCGAAAGGAAAAGAGGATGGAATGGAATGGAATGAACGGAATGAAAATAAAGAAAATAAAAATGGAAACCAATGTAGAATGGAATGGAATCGAGAAAGGAATGGAATGGAATGGAGAATGGAATTGAATGGAATGGAGAATGGAATGGAGAATGGAGAATGGAACGGAATGGACAATGGAATGCAACAGAAATGGAATGGAATGGAAGGGGAAATGAATGGAATGGAGAATGGAATGGAATGGAAAGAAATTGAAAATGGAATGCAATGGAGAATAGAATGGAATTGAGAAAGGAATGAAATAGATTGGAATGGAAGTGAGAATGGAATAGAATGGACAATTAAATGTAAGGAAAATGGAATGGAATGGAATAAAATGGAATTTAATCAAGAATGGAATTTAATGTAATAAAATGGACAGGAAAGTGGATTGGAATGCAATGAAAAATAGAAACGACTGGAATCTAATGGAACGTGGAATGGAATGGAATGGAGAAAGATATGGAATGCAACTGAAATGGAATAGAATGGAATTAAATGGAGAAGGTATAGAAAATATAATGGAATGGACAATGGAGTGGAATGGAATGGAGAATGGAATGGAAATAGATAGAGAATGTAATGGAATTGAATGGAGAATGCAGTGGTGAATGGAATGGAATGGAATTGAGAATGAAATGGAATGGAATGAAACGGTGAATGGAACAGAATGTAATGGAGAGTGGAATAGAATGAAATGGAAAGGAAAATAGAATGAAATTAAAGGAAGAATGGAGTGGAGAATATAATAAATGAGGCATATAATGGAATGAAATGGAATGGAATGGAGAATGGAATGGAATAAAACAGAATGGAGGATGGAATGGAATGGAATGGAACGGAATGGAGAATGGAATGGAATGGAGAAGGTAATGGAGAGAGGAATGGAATGGAGATTCGAACAGAATGGAGAAGGGAATTCAGAATGAAATGGGAAATGGGATGGAATAGAGAAAGGAATGGAGAATGGAATGGAATGGAAAGGAAAATGCAATGGAGTAGAATATTATGGAAAATGGACTGGAATGGAATTGAAAATGGAATGCAATGGAATTGAATGCACAATGAAATTAAAAACAATGGAAAATAGAATAAAAAGGAATGGAAAGTGGAATGGAGAATACAATGGAATAGAATGAAGAATGAAACGGAATGGGGAATTGAAACGAGTGCAATGAATGAAGAAAGGACTGGAATGAAAAGGAGAATGGAATGGAATGGAATAGAATGGAATAGATTGGAAATGAATGGAATGAAATGCAATGTAAAATTCAATAGAACAGAATCTTATGGAAAATGGGTTGGAAAGGAATGGGAAACACAATGGAGTATGGAATGGAATGGAATGGAGAACGCAATTGAATTGAATGGATTGGTGAATGGAATGGAGAATGGAAAGGAATGGAAAGAAATGAAATGGAGAATGGAATGGTGAATGGAGTGGAATGAAATCTAAAAAAGAATGTAATGGAATCAAACTGAAAGCAGAATGGAATGGAATGGAATGATATGGAACAAAGAATGCAATGTCAGGAAATCGAAAGAAAAAGAAAGAATGAACTGGAATGTAATTGAGAATGGAATGCAATGGAATAAAATGGATTTTAAAATGGGATGGAATGAAAAATGCAAAGGAACGGAAGGGAATGGAATGAAGAATGGAATGGAATGAAATGTAATGGAACTGAACGTAATGAAGAATTGAATGGAATGGAATGAAGAATAGAATGGAATGGAGTATGGATTGGACAAAAGAATAGAAAACGGTAGAATATAATGAATATTGGAAGGAAATAGTGAATGGAATGGAATGGACAATGGATTGACATGGAAATTGAATGGAATGGAGAATAGAATGGAATGAAAGGGAGAATGAAATGGAATATAATAAAGAATGCAATGGAATGGAAGAGAAAGGAGAATTTACTGGAAGGCAATGGAAGTTGGAATCGAATGGATTGGAGTTGAAAATGAAATTGAAAAAAATGGGAATGGAATGGAATGGAACGGAAAATGGAATAGTGAATGGAAGGGAATGGATTGCAGAATGGAATAAAATGGAATGGAATGTAGAATGGAATGTAACGGAATGTAGAATGGAATGCAATGGAAAGAAGAATAGAATTCAATGGAATGGAGAATGAAATTGAATGGAATGAAAGGGAGAAAGGACAGGAATGGAAAGAAGGATGCAATAGAAAGTAATTGAAAGGAACATAGAATGGAATGGAATATAGAAAATGATTGAATGGAATGGAATGGAGAATGGAATGGAATGGAATGGAATGGAATGGAATATATAATGGAATTGAATGGAATAAAACTGAGAAAGGACTAAAATGGAAAGCAAGATGGACTGGAATAGAATGGAGAATTGAATGGAATGGAGTGGGGAACGCAATTAAATGGAATGAAATAAAGAATGGAAAGGAGAATGAAATGGAATGGGTTGGAAAGTGGAGAGGATTGCAAAGAAATGGGTATAAATGTAAATGAATATAGCTACTGTAATGAAAACTAAGGGAACAGAATGGAATAGAATGAAGAATAGCGTGGAATACAATAGAATGGAATGGAATGGGATGGAATGGAATGGAATGGAATGGAATGGAATGGAATGGAATGGAGAGTGGGATAGAACAGAAAGGAATGGAATGCAATGGAGATTGCAAAGTAGAAAAAAATGGAATGGAATTGAATGGAGAATGAAATAAAAAGAAATAGAGAACGGGATGGAATGGAAGGGAATGGAGTGGAACAAATAGTGGAATGGAATAGAGTGGAATGGAAAATGAAATGGAGAGTGGGATGAAATAAAGACTGGAATGGAATGGATTAAAGAATGAAAGAAGATGAAGATTGCAAAAGAGAATACAATGGAATGGAATGGAAAAGAACTAAACTTAATGAAATTGAATGGGGAATGGAATGGAATGAAATGAAGAATGGATTGAAATTGAATGAAGAATCGAAATGAATGGAGAATGGAATGGAAGGGAGAATGGAATTGAAAATGGAGTGGAATAGAATGGAATATACAATGAAATAGAATGGATAATGCAATGGAAGGGAAGGGAGCAAGGAAATAAATGGAATGGAATTTAGAATAGAGTGGAATAGACTGGAATGGAAATGGATTAAAATAGAGAATGGAATGGAATGAAGAATTGAATAAAATATGGTACAAAACATAAACTGGAATGGAGAATTCAATGGGATGGAAAATAATATACAATGGAAAATTTAATGGAATGAATAAGGAAATGAAAAATGGAATGGAATGGAGAAAAAATGAAATGGAGAATAGATTGGAATGAAGAATGGTATGGAATATAATGAAATGGACAATGGAAGGGAATGAAATTGAATGGATAATGGAATGGAATAGAAAGAAACTGAATGCAGAATGAAATGGATTTAAGTTAAAAAGAGAGTGGAATGGAATGGGATGGATAATGGAGAGTTGAATGGAATGGAATGGAATGGAGAATGAAATGGGAAAAAAAGGAACAATGGAATGGAATAAACCAAAGAGTGGGATCGAAACGAATAGAAAGGAATGGAATTGAGAATGGAATGGAATGGTATGAAATGGAATAGCTAATGTAATGGAATTGTAGGGAGAATGGCATAGAATGGAAAGGAATGAAAAATGGAATGGAAGGAAATGGAAAAGAGAATGGAACGAAATGGAATGAAATGGAATGGAATGGAACATAATGGAATGGGATGGAGAATGGAATGAAATTGAATGGAATGGAATAGAATGAAGAATGGCATGAAATAAAATCAATAGGAACAGAGAATGGAATGGAATGGAAAGGAATGGAGAATGAATGAAATTGAATGGAGAATATAATGGAATAAAGAGTACTTTAAAATGGGATGGAATAAAGAATGGAATGAAATGGAGAATGAAATGGAATGGAAAGGAATCAAATGGAATGGAGAATGGGATGGAATGGATATTTGACTGCAATGTAAATGGAAAGGAATGGAGAGGAGGATGGAATGGAAGAGAAGGTAACGGAGAGAAGAATGGAAGGAAATAAAATGTAGAATGGAATGGACTGGAATGAAGTGGACAATGGGCGGGAATAAAATGGAGGATGGAATGGAGCCGAATGGAGAATGGAAAGGAATGAAATGGGATGGAGAATGGAATGTCATGGAATGGAGAACGGAGTGGAATGGAATGGAAAGGAATGGAATGGAAAATAGAATGGAATGGAACGGAACACAATTTAGACTTGAATAAAATGAATGGAACGGAAAATATTGGGAAATGGAATTGAATGGAATGCATAATAAAATGAATGTAATAGAGAACAGGATAGAAAGGAATGGATAATGGAATGGAATTGGGTGGGGAATGGAATGGAATGGAATGAAGAATGGAATGGAATGGAACGGAAAATTGAATGGAAGGAAATGCGGATGGAATTGAAAGGAATGGAATGGAATGGAGAATTGAATGGAATAAAATGGAATGGCATGAAAAATGGGATGGAATGAAATGGCAAATCCAATGGAATGCAATGAAATTTCTAAAGTGTTGGAGTGGAATAATGAATGGAATTGAATGGATTGTAGAATGGAATGGAAGGGAGAATGGAAAGCATTGAAATGAAATGTGGAGAATGGAATGGAATGGAATTGAATGGAATGGAATTGAATGGAATGGAATTGAATGGAGATTGGAATGGAATGTAGAATGGAATTATTTGGAATCGAAAATCGAATGTAATGAAATGGAATAGAGAATGGATTGGAAAGAAATGGATAATGAAATAGAATGGAGAATTAAATTAAAGGAATGGAGAATGGATTTGAAAGGAGAATGGGATGGAGAATTGAATGAATAATGTAAAAAAATTGAAGGGAATTAAAATGGAATGGAAAGGAGAATGGAATAGAATATAGTTTGGAATGGAATGGAATAAAGAATGAAATAGAATAGAATGGAAAATGGAATGGAATGGAATGGGACAGAATGGAGAATGAAACGAAATGGAACAAAACTGAAAACAGAATGCAATAGAGAATGAAATGGGCTTCAGAACAGAAGAGAATGGAATGAAATGGAGAATGTAATAAAATGAAGAATGGAATGGAATGGCCAATGCAATGCAATGAAAATGGAATGAAATCGAGAATGGAATGGAATAGAATGGAGTAGATGATGGAATGGAATGCAATAGAATAGGAAAGGAATGGAGGATGCAAAAAAATGTAATGGAAAATGGAAAGGAATGCAAGAAATGCAATGCAATGGAATTTTTAAAAAATGGTATGGAAAATGAAATGGAATGGAGAATGGATAAAGTGTAATGGAGAGTGGAACAGAAGGAAATGGAAATTTGAATGCAATGGAATCGAGAATGCTATGGTGAATGGAATGGAATCGAGAATGAAATGAAATGGAATGGAGAATGGAATTGAATGGAATGGAAAGGAATGGAGAATAGAATAAAATGAATTTGAGAATGGAATGAAATGGAATGGAAGAGGGAATTGAAAGTAATTAAATGAAGAATACATTGGAGAATGGAATGGAATAGAGGATGGAATGGAATGAAATGGAATGGAATTGAGAACGGAATAAAACAAAGTGGAATATAGAATGAAATGGAATTTATAATGGAATGGAATGGACAACGAAATGCAAAGAAAATGGAATGGAAAGGAGAATGTAATGGAATACAATGAAATTTAATGAAGAATGGAATGAAATGGATTGGAAGGGAGAGTGGAACGGAATAAAATGGAAATGAGAAAGGACCGGAATGGAGTCGGGCATGGAATGGAATGGAGAAAGATATGAAATGCAATGGAAATGGAATGGAATGAAATATAATGGAGAGTGGTATAGAAAATGGAATGGAGTGGAGAAGGGAGTGGAATGGAAGGGAGAATGGAATGGAGTGGAATGCAAGGGCGAATGGAATGAAATGGAATGGAAAATGGAATGGAATTGAACGGAGACCGCAGTGGCGAATGGAATGGAATGGAGAATAAAATGAAAAGGAATTAAACGTTGAAAGGGATGGAAGGGATTGGAGAGACGAATGGAATTGAATGGAAGGCAAAATTAAACGGAATTAAATGAAGAATGGAGTGGAGAATGGAATGGAATGGAGGATAGAATAGAATGAAATGGAATCGAAAATGGAATGCAATGAAGAATGGATTGGAAGAGAACAGAATGGAGAATGCAATGGAATGAAATGGAGAATGGAATGGAATGCAGAAGCTAATGAAGAAAGGAATAGAAAGGAGAATCAAACGGAATGGCAAAGGGAATGAGGAATGAGATGGGAAATGGAATGGTATGGAGAAAGCAATGGAGAAAAGAAAGAAATGGAATGGAGAATGAAATGGAATAGGAGACCATGGAAAATGGACTGGAATGGAACTGAGAAAGGAATGGAATGGAATTGAATGAATAATGAATTAAAGAAAATGGAAAATAGAATGAAATGGAAAGGAAAATGGAATGGAGAACACAATGAAATAGAACGGAGAATGGAATGGAATGGAGAATGGAATAGAATGGAGGATGGAATGGAATGAAATGGAGTGGAATGGAATGGAATGGAATTGAGAATGGAACGGAGAATAGAAAGCAATAAAAAGAAAAATTTAATGGAATGGAAAGGGGAGTGAAATGGAATGAATGGGAATGGGGAATTGAAAGGAATGGAGAATAGAATGAAATGAAGTAGAGTATAGAATGAAATGAAATGGAGAATGGAATGGAGAATGAAATGAAATGGAGTATTGAATGGAATTTAATGAAATAGAAAATGGAACGGAATGGAGAATGGAATTCAATGGAATGAAATGGAATAAAACATGCAAACAAATGAAGTTTAATGGAGAATGAAGTGAAATTGAATGAAGAATGGGAGTGAGTGAAAGTGAGAATGGAATGCAATGGAGAATGGAATGAAGTGGATAATGGAATGGAATGGAAAATGGAATGGAAAATGGAATGTTATTCAGTGGAATGGAGAATAAAAAAGAATGAAGAATGGAATGGAATGGAGGATGGAATGTAATTAAAAATGGAATGGAATGAAATGAACTGGAATTTAATGGAATGGAGAGTGATATGGAGAATGGAATGCAGAATAAAATGAAATGAAGAATATAATGGGATGCAATACAGAATGGAATGGAATTGAAGGAATGGCGAATAAAATGGAACCGAATGGAGAATAGACTGGAAAATAATGGAGACTGGAAAAGACATTAATGGGATGGAGAATCGAATGTAATTGGGAAAGAGCAAAAAGGATTGAAATGCAGAAAGACATGCAATTGAATGAAACGGAGTAGAGAATGGTATGTAACAGAATTAAATGGAATGAAGAATGAAATGAAATGAAATAAAGAATGGAATGGAGAAATAAATGAAATGGAATGGTATTAAACAGAAAATGGGATGAAACGAAGAATGGAATGGAAGGAGAATGGAAGGAATGGAAAGGCATGGAGAATGGAATGTAGAATTGAATGGAAGATAATGGAGAAAGAAATGGAATAGAATGAAGAATGAAATTTAATGGAAGGAATAAAGGAATAAAACTGATTGGAATGGAGAATGGAATGGAGAATGAAAGTGAAAGGACAATGGAATGGAATGGAGAATGGAAAAGAATGGAATGGAAGGGAGATTTAAATGGAATGGAGAATGGAATGGAATGAAATTGAATAGAGAATAGAATGGAGTGGAATGCAATGAATACTGGTATTGAATGGAGAATGGAATGGAAACTGGAATATATTGGAGAATAAAGTGGAATGGAAAATGAAATCAACTGGAGAATGGAATGAAAAATGGAATGGAAAATGGAATGGATTGGAGAATGAAATGGAATGGAGAACGGAATGGAATGGAATGAAGAATGCAATGGTATGGGATGGAATGAAGAATGGAATGAAATTAAATGGAGATGAATTTATAATTGAATGGAATGTAGAATGGACAGTGGAAAAAATGGAAACTAGAATAAAGAGTGGAATGATAAAATAAAATGGAATGAAGAATGCAATGAAAAAAAGACAAAGGAATAGAATGGAATAAAGAATGGAATGGAATGAATTGGAAAAAAAATGGAACGGAAAGGAAGATAGAATAGAATAGAATCGAATACAGTGAATTTAGAATGGAATAGAATGGACAGATGAATGTAATGGAATGGAATGCAGAATGGATTGGAGTGGAATGAGGAATGGAATTGAATGAAATGGAAACAAAAGCAATGGAAAAAAAGAATGGAATAAAATGGAATGGAATAGATAAGGGAATGGAATGGGATGGAATAAATAATGGATTGGAATGGAGATGAAAATGGAATTAAATAGTGTGCAATGGAGAAAGAAATGAAATGGAATGGAATGGAGGTTGGAAAGAATAAAGACTACAATCGAATTAAATGGAATGGATAATGGAACAGAATGGAATGGAGAACGAAATGGAATGTAGAAAGGAATGGAATTAAAAGGACAATGTAATGGAGAATGAAATGTATTGGAGAGTGTAAAAGAATGAATGGAATGAAGTGAAACGGAATGGAATGGAGCACAGAATGATATGGAAAATGGAATAAAACTAAAAATTGAATGTAGAATGAAATGGAATGGAGAATGGAATGGAATTGAATAGAGAATGGACCGAAATCAATGGAATGGCAAATGAAATGGAATAGAATGGAGAAGGTAATGCAATAGAATGGAGATTGGAAAAGACGTTAATGGATTGGAGAACGAAATGAAATTGGGTGAGAATGGAATGGAATGGAATGGATAAAGGAATGCAACAGAAAGGAATGGAGAATGGAATGAGAATGGAATACAATGTAGTGGATTGGAGAATGGAATGGAATGGAGAATGGAATGAAATGGAAACTGGAATGGGATAAAATTGAGAATGGAATGAAATTGAGAATGAAATGGAATGTAATGGAATGAAAGATGAATGAAAAGAAATAAAAAGGAGAACAAAATGGAATGGAATGGAATGAAGAATGGAATGGAGTAAAAGAAAATAAAATGCAATGGAGAATGGAATGTAAAATGAAAACGAATTGCATCGAATGGAAAATGAAATAGATTGGAGAATTTAATCGAAGGGAATGGATAAAGAAAAGGAATGGAGAGCAGAATCAAATGGAATGGAGGATGGAGTGGAACGAAGTTTAATGGAGAAAGAAATGGAATGTAGAATGGAATGAAATGGAGAATATGATAAAATTGCATGGAGAATAAAATGGAATGGAATGAAGAAAGGAATGCAATGGAATGTAACAGAAAGGAGAATGAAATATAATGGAAGTAAATGAAATTAAGAATGGAATAAAATGGAATAGATAATGCAACGGAGAATGGAATGGAATGGAATGCAATATAACTTAGAGTGAAATGAAATGGAATTGAAAATCGAAAGGATTGGAATGGAATGGAAGCTAACGGAGAACGTATGGGAATGGAATGGAGAATAGAACTTAATGGAATAGAGAACGAAATATAAGGGAGTTGCATGAAGTATGAAATGGAGTGTAGGAGGGAATGGATTGAAGAATGGGATGGAATGAAATGGAATGGAGACTGTAATAAAGAATGGAATGGAATGCAATGGAGTGAAATGGAATAGAGAATAGAATGGAGTGGAATACAATGAAGGATGGAATTGAATGGAATGGAACAGAGAACTGAATGTAAAGGAGAATGGAATGGAATGAGATGCAAAACAGAACGGGATGGCGAAGGTAATTGAGAACGAAAAGGACAGCAGAATGGAATGGAATAAAGAAGGTAATGAAGAATGGAATGAAAATGGAATGGAATGGAGAAGGGAAATGAGAATGGAATTTTGGAAGACAGAATGTAAAATTGAATAGAATAGGATGAAAAATGGAATGGAACTGGATTGAGAATGTAATGAAATGGAGAATGTAATATGAAAAGAATTGAATAGAATGGAATAAAATGGAGAATGGAATGGAATGGAAGGGAATGCAGAATAAAATGGATTTAAAGGTACTGGAGTGGATAATGAAATGGAATGGAATGGAGAATGGAAAGGAAAGGAACTGAATAAAGAATGAATTGGAAAAGAATTGAGAATGTAATTGAATGGAATGGTAGAATGAAATGAAATTGAATGGAATGGAGAATGGAACGGAAAAAAGAATAGGATTGAAAAGAATGGAATGGAGAATGGAATAGAATGGAATGGAGAATGGAATGTCATCGTAAATGGAATGGAATTAAATAGAATATGGAATGGAATGGAGGACAGAATGGAATGAAATGGAGTGGAGAATGTAATGGAATTGCATCGAGAATGGAATGGAGAATAGAAAGAAATGTAATGGATAATTTAATTGAATGGAATCGGGAATGCAATGGAATGAAATGGAATAAAGAATGGAAAGGAATAGAGAATGGAATGAAATGTAGTAGAGTGTAGACCAGAACGGATTGGAGAAAGGAATAGAGAATGGAATGAAATGGATATTGAATGGAACGAATGGAATGGAGAATGCAATAGAATGGAGAATGGAATGCAATGGAATAAAGCATGGAATGGAATGAAATTGAACGGAGAATGAAGAGGAATGGAATGAATAATGGAATGGAATGGAAGTGAGAATGGAATGAAATGGAGGATGGAATGGAGAATGGAATGAAATGGAATGGTATTGAACAGAAAATGGAATAAAATAGAGAATGGAATGGAATAAAATGGAGAATGGAAAGAATGGAAGGGAATGGAGCATGGCATGGTGAATGAAATGAAATCTAATGGAGAAAGGAATGGAATACAATGAATAATGAAATGTAAAGGAATGAATAAAGAAATATAACGGATTGGAATGGAGAATGGAAAGAAATGGAGAATGGAATTGAATGCAGAATGGAAAGGAATGGAGAATGGAATGGAATGAAATTGAATAGGGAATGAAATTTAATAGAGAATGAAATGAAGCGGAATTCAATGAATAATGGAATTGAATGGAATGGAACGGAAACTGTAATATATTGTAGAATAAAATGGAACGGAAAAGGAAATCGACTAGAGAGTGGAATGGAAAATGGAAGGGAAAATTGAATGGATTGGAAAATGAAATGGAATAGAGAAAGGAATTGAATGGATAATTGTATGAAATGGAATGGAATGAAATGAAGAATGGAATGGAATGGGATGGAATAATGAAGGGAATGAAAATAATTGGAACTGAATTTAGAATAGAATTGTAAGGAATGTAGAATGGAGTCAGGAATAGAATGGAATGGAGAATAAAAGTGGAATGCAAAGAAATAATGGAATGGAATGGAATGAACAACAGAAAGGAATCAAGGGAATTGAGAATTGAATGGACTAGAAAGAAGAAAATAATGGAATAGAATTGGAATTTGAATGGACTGGAATGGGATGGAGAATGGAATGGAATGGGATGTGATAGATATGGAATGGAGAAAGGAATGGAATTGAATAGAGGATGGAATGGAATGGAATTGACTGATTAATGGAATGTAACAGAATTAAATAAAATAAACAATGAAATGAGATGGAATAGAGAATGGAATAACGAATGGAAAGGAATGGAATGGACATAATTTGAGAATGGTATGGAATGGAGAATGCAATGTAATGCAGAATGGAAAGAAGTGGAATGGAATTGAGAATGGAATAAAAGGGAATGAAGAATGTAATGGAAGCTAATGGAGGAATGGATGAAATGGAATGGAAATGGAATTTAATGGAATGAAGAATGGAATGGTCTGGACGGGAATAATGAAGGTAGCAAAATGGAAGGGAGAATGGAAAGGAATGGAATGGAATGGAATAAAATGAAATAGCATGGATAATGAACTGGAATGAAGAATGGAATAGCGAATGGAATAAAATTGAGAATTGAATGCAATAAAGAATGCAATGGAGTGGAATGTAATGAAAAATTGAATTGAATGGAATTGAAAGGAGAATGAAGTGGAATGGAGAAGAGAGTGGAATCGAAAATGGAATCCAGAAAAGAATGCAATTGAATTGAATAAAGGATGGAATGGAATGGAATGGACTGATTAATGGAATGGAATGGAATTAAATAAAATGAACAATGTAATAAGATGGAATAGAGAATGGAATAATGAATGGAAAGGAATGGAATGGACATAATTCGAAAAAGGGATGGAATGGAGAATGCAATGTAAAGGAGAATGGAAAAAAGTGGAATGGAATTCAGAATGGAATAAAAGGGAATGAAGAATGGAATCGAATGGAAGGGAATAATGAAAGGAGTGAAATTGAACGGAGAATAGAATGGAATGGAAGAAAATGAAATAGCATGGAGAATGAACTGGAATGAAGAATGGAATGGAGAATGGAATAAAATTGAGAATCGAATACAATAGAGAATGCAATGGAGTGTAATGTAATGAAAAACGGAATTGAATGGAATTGAAAGGAGAATGAAATGGAATGGAGAACAGAATGGAATAGAAAAAGGAATCGAAATTTTAATGGAATGAATGGAGAATGAAACGGAATGGAAAATGGAATGAATTGGAGTATGAAAGGGAATGGAGAATGGAATGGAATGGAGATTCATATGGAATGGAATGGAAAGAAGAATAGAATGGAATCTGATGAAATAGAGAATGGAATGTAGCTGAATGCAGAAAAGAATAGAATGGAATAAAGAATGGAAAGTGGAATGGAATGGAATTGAAAATGGTGAGTGGAATGGAATGCAATGGAGAATGGAGTGGGAAAAAAAGGACATCAGAATGGAACGGAAAATAATGCAATGGAATAGAATGGAGAACGGAACAGAATTGAATAGTTGGATTGGAGAATGGAATAGAAGAAAATGAAGAATGTAATGGAATGTAATGGAGAATGGAATGGAATTTAAAGGAGAATGGAATGGAATGAAATGGAATCGAATGAAGGGTAATGAAGAATGGAATGAAATGGAATGGACAATTGAATGGAAGAAAATTGAAAGTTATGGAGTGGAGAGTGGAATGGAATAGAATCAAATGGAATGCACAATGGAATGGAATTGCATGGAATGGAATAGAGAATAGAATGGAATGGAATGGAATGGAGAATAAAAATAAATGGAATGGAAGAGATAATGGAATTGAATGTAATAAAATGGAGAAAGAAATGGAATGGAATTGAATGGACGGGAATAGAAAATAGAATAAAGAGGAATAAAGACCGGAATTGAATTAAATGGAATGGAGAATGAAATTGAATTCAATGGAGAATGAAATGGAATGGAAAGGACAGTGTAATAAAAGGTAATGAATGAGAATGGAATGATAAGGTAAAGGAATGGAATGGGGAATGGAATGGAATGGAAAATGGAATGCAATGGAGTGGAATGAAGAATGGAATGGAAAAGAGAATGGAATGCAGGTTGGAATGGAATGAAGAAATAAATGGAGAATGAAATGAAGTTGTTCACAGAAAAGGATTGGAATGGAGAATGCAATGGAATGGAATGGAATAAAGTACGGAAGAGATTGAAATTGAACGGAGAATGGAATGGAATGGAATGAATGATGGAATGTAATGTAATGGAGAATGAGTTGTAATGGAATGGAATCAAATGGAGAATGGAGTGGAATGGAGAATATAATTCAATTGAATGGAACAGTAAGGAAACTGGAATTGAAAGGAGAATGAAGTAAAATGGAATGAAATGAAAACTGGAATGGAATGGAAAATAGAATGGAATTGAAAGGAATGGATAATGGGTTAAAATGGAATGGTATGGAAAGGAGAATTGAATTGAATGGAGGATGGGATTGGATTGAACACATCAGAGAAAGGACAGCAATGAAAATGAGGATGGAATGGAATGGGATAGGATGTTTAATAGAATGGAAAGGAATGGAGAATGCAATGGAATGGAATGAATTGAAGAATGAAATGGAGAAGAGAATGGAAAGAAATAGAATAAAATGGAATGGAATTAAGAATTGAATGGAATGCAATGAAGAATGGAATGGAATGGAGACTGTAATGTAATGGAAGGCAATGTAGATTGGAATGGAATGGATTGCAATGGAATGGAATGCAATGGAATAAAATGGATAATGGAACGGAATGGAGAATGGAATGGAATGGAATGGAATGGGATGAGATGAGAATGGAATGGAGTGGAATGAAACAGAATGAAGTATGGAATGGAATGGAGAATGGAATGATATGGAATGGAGAAAGGCATCAAATGGGATGGAGAATAGAATAGAAAGGAAACGAATGAAGAATGGACTGCATTGGAATGCAATGGAAATTTGAATGGCATTGAATGGAATGGAGAATGAAATAGAATGAAGAATAGAATGGAAGGGAATGGAGAAAGAAATGGAATCGAGAATGGAATTTGAAGGAATGGATAATGGAATGGAATCGAGTGGAATGGAGAATGAAATTGAATGATGAATGGAATGGAGAATGGAATGTAATGGAGAATTGAAAGTAATGGATAATGGGATGGAATGAAAAATGGAATAGAACTGAAAGAATTGCAGTAAAATATCAAAGATCAGAACGGAGAATGGAATTACGAATAAAAAGTAATGGAGAACAAAATATAGAATGGTATGGAATGCAGAATGGAATGGAATGGAATGTATAATGGAATGGAATACAATATAGATTGGAAAGGACAGGAATGGGATGTAAAATGGAGTGTAATGGGATGGAGAATGGAATGGAGAAAGGAATGGAATGGAATGGAGGATTACATGGAATAGAGTGGACTGTAGAATGGAATGCAATAAAATTAAATGAAACAAAAAATGGAATAGAATGGAATAAAGATTAAAATGGAGAATGGAATGCAATGGAGCAGAACGGAATTAAATGGAGAATGCCATACAAAAAAGGAACGGAATGGAGAGTAGAATGGAATAAAATGGAATGGAATGGAATGCGATGGAGAATGGAACCGAAGATGATAGAGAAAAGACCGAAATGAAATGGAGAATGAAATATAATGAAATTGAGAAAGGAATGCAATGGATTAGAATGGAGAAAGGAATGGATTGGAGAATAGAATTGAGTAAATAAAGGAATGGATTGAAATGGAGTATGAAATGATGCTGAAACTGGAATGGAGAATGGAACTCAATGAAATGGAATGAAGAATGGAATGGAGTGAAATGGAATGGAGTGGAAAGCAATGGATAATGGGACTGAATAGAATGCAATGGAGAAGGGAATGTAATGTAATGGAGATAGAATAGAATCAATGGAATGGAGAATTGAACAGAATGAAAAGGAGAAAAAAATGGAACAGAATTGAGATTGTAAAGGACAGGTATGGGATAGAGAATGGAATGGAAAAAGGAATGAAATTGAATAGAGAATGGAATTTAATGGAATGGACTGGAGAATGGTATGTAATAAAAATTTAATGAAATAAACAATGGAATGGAATGAAATCCAGAATGGATTTAAGAATAAAATGGAACGGGATGGAATTAAATCGAGAATTGGATGCAATGGAGAATTGAATGGAATAGAGAAAGAAAATGAGTGAAATGGAATTGAGAATGGAATGGAGACTACTGAAGGAACAAATGAAACGGAATGCAGAATGGAAATATAATGGAATGGAAAACGGAATAGAATGGAGTGGAATGAAGCATGGAATGGAATGGAGAATGGAAAGGAATTGAGAATGGAATGGAGAAAAAAATGTAATGGAGAACAAAATGGAATGGAGAATGGAATGGAATTGCGAATGGAATGGAATAGAGAATGGAATTGAGTGGAATGAAGTGAAGAATAGAATTGAATGGCAAAAAAAGTGAAAGAAATGAAATGGTGAATGGAATGGAATGGAAAATTCAATAGAAAGGAGAAAGAAATAGAATGGAAAATGGAATGGAATCACGAATGGAATAAAAAATGGAATAAATTTGAGAATGAAACGAAATGGAGAATGGAATGGAAAGAAGAATGGAATGGAATGGAATGAAATGATGAATGGAATGGAATGGGATAGAAAGGAGAGTGGAAGGGAATAGAATGTAACGGGATGCAGAATGGAAATAAATAGAAAGGAGAATGGAGAGTGGAATGGAATGGAATGCAGAATGAAGATTGGAATAGAACGAAATGGAATGGAGAATGGAATGTAAAGTAAAAATAATGAAATTAAATGGAATAAAGAAAATAATTGAATGGAATTGAAAGGAAAAAGCAATGCAGTGGAGTAGAATGGAGACCAGAATGGAATTTAGTAGATGGAATCACAAATGGAATTTAATAGAAAGAAGAATGTAAGGTAATGGAATGGTGAATAGACTCTAATTTAAGTGAGAATGGAATAGAATGAAATGGAATAGAAGGAGATGGAATGGAGGCTGGAATGGAATGGAATGGAATAAATAATTGAATGGAATGAAATGGAATGTAATGTAGTGGAGAATGGAATGGAATGAAACCGAACAGAATGCACAGTAAAAAGGAATGGAAGGGAATGAAATGGAGAATGGAATGCAATGAAATCAAACGATATGGACAATGGAATGGAACGGAGAATGGAATTGAATAAAATGGAATGGAGAATGGAATGGAATCAAGAACGAATTGGAATTGAGAAATGAATGGAATGAAATGGGATAGAGAATGGAAAGGAATGGAATAGAGAATGGAATGGAATTGATAATGGAACAAAATAGAAATGGAATAGAATTAAATGGGGAATAGAATAAAATAGAATGTAAATGAATGGAGAATGGAATTGTTGGAAGGAAAAGAGAATGGAATGCAATTGATGCAATGGAATGGGCAATGGAATTGAAGTAAATGAATATGAAATGGAATGGAATGGAACGGAAGAAATAATAAAATGGAGCTGAATGGAGAATGGAATGAAATGGGGGATATAATGGAATGGAATAGAGAATGGAATGGAATGTAGTGGTATGGAGAATGCAATGGAATTCAGAAAGGAAGGAAATGCAGAATACAAAGGAAAGGAATTGAGTAAGGAATGAAATGGAGAATGGAATGGAAAAAAATTGAGAAATAAATTGAATGGAATTGAATAGAGAATGAAAAAGGAAACAAATGAGAAATGGAATGGAAAGGCAGGCAAAGGAGAATGGAGTGGAATGGAATAGAATGGAATGGAATAAAATAAACTTTAATGGACTGAAATGCGGAACAAAATGGAATAGAGAATGGAATGGAAAGAAATGAAGAAAAAATTCAATGTAACAGAATGGAGAATCAAATAGATACGAATTGAATGGAACAGAATGGAGAAGGGAATTCAAAGGAATGAAGAACTGCGTTGAATGGTATGGAAAGGTGAATGAAATGGAATTGAATGTAGAACAGAATGGAATATAATGTAGAACAGAATGAAAGGGAAAGGCAGAGAATGGAATGAGAATGGAATGGAATGAAGAAAGAAATAGAACAGAGAATGGAATGGAATGGAGAATGAAATGGAATACTGTGGAATGAAGAATTGAATGTAAAGGAGAACGGAATGGAGATTGGAATGTGAAGGAGAATTAAATGGCGAATGGAATGAAATTGAGAACGGAAAAGGAATGGAAAGGAGAATGCAATGAAATTGAAGGGAATAAAGTATTAAATAGAATGTAATTGAAAAAAGAATGGAGTGGAATGGAATGAAGGATGGGTTGGAAAGTGTTGGAATGGAATGGAATGGAATGGAATGGAATGGAATGGAATGGATGGAATGGAGAAAGCAATATAATGGAGAATAGAATTGAAATGAATGGAATACAGAGAGGACTAGAATTGATAGGAGGATGAAATAAAATGGGATGGAATGGAAAATTGAATGGAATGGAATGAAATGGAATGGAATAAAATGGAATGGAATGGAATGGAATGTATAATGGGTTGGAATGGAATGAAATGAGAAGGAAATTGAATGGAAAATGGGATTAGACGGAACACAATAGAGAAAAGACATAAAATGGAAAGGATAATGGAATGGAATGGAATGAAGAATGCAATGGAATGGAGTGGATTGGAGAATGAAACGGGAATGGAATGGAATGAAATTTAATGGAATGGAATCGAATGGAATGAGGAATGGAGTGGAATGCAATGGATAATGAAATGAAAAGGAGACTGAAATGGAATGGAATGGAATGGAGATTCAAGTGGAATGGAATGAAATGGATTGGAATGGAATGGAATGGAGAATGGAATGGAATGGTTGGAATGGAATGGAATAGAATGGAACGGAATTAAATAGAATGGAAGAGAATGGAATGCAGAATGGAGTGGAATGCAATGGGGAATGGAATGGAATGAAGATTCGAGTGGAATGGAATGGAATGGAGTGGAATGGAATGGAGTGGAATGGAATGGAATGGAGTGGAATGGAATGGAATGGAATGGAATGGGTCGGAATGGAATGGAATGGGTTGGAATGGAATGGAGAATTGAGTGGATTGGCATGGAATAAACAATATAATGGAGAAGAAAATGGAATTGAGTAGAGTGGAGAATGGAATGAAAGGGAGAATAGAATTGAATGAAATAAAGAATAGAATGTAATGCAGAATAAAATGGAGAATGGAAAGGAATGGAATGGAATAAAGCATAAAATGGAATTAAGTTGAATGCAGAATGAAATGGAATGGAATGGTGTTTGCAAAGGAATGGAATGGAGGATGCAATCTTATGGAGATTGAAATGGAAATGAGAACAGAATGGCAAAAGGAATTGAGAATGCAGTAGAATAAATAAAGGAATGGAAGAGAATAAAGAAATGGATGGAATAGTGTAGAATGGTGAATAAAAAGGAATGAACTGGAATGGACAATGGAATGCAATGGAGAATGGAATGGAATATATAATGGAATTGAGAATAGAATGAAATGGAGAACAGAATGGGATGGAATAGAAGATAAATTGGAATTGAGAATGAAATGGAATAGAAAATTTAATGGAATGAAGAACGGAATTAAAAAGAAATGGGGGAGTAAAATGGAATGCAAAATGGCATGTAACGAGGAATGAAAAATGCAAAGGAATGGAGAATGGAATGAAATGTAATGGATTGGAGGAAGGAGAGGGGAATGGAACAGAATGGAATGAAGAATGGAATGAAAAGAAAAGCAGAATAGAATGGACTGAAATAAAGAAGAGAATTGAATTAAGTGGAAAGAAATTGAAAGGAGAATGGCATAGAATTGAATAGATGGAATGGAGAATGGTATGGAATGGAAGAAAGAATGTAATGGAATGGAAAGAAAAATGGAACGGAATGAAATCGAATGGAATGCAAAAGAAAATGGAATGGAATAAAATGGGATAGAATGAAATGGAATGGAGGAAAAAGTGGAAAGGAGTGGAATTGAACAGAATTCAGAATGAAATATAATGGAACGAAACGGAATGGTGAATAGAATGGAGTGGAATCAAATGGACTGTGGAATGGAATGGAATGGAATGGAATGGAATGGAATGGAATGGAATGGAATGGAATGGAATGGAATGGAATAGAATGGAATGCAATGCAATGCAATGCAATGGAAGAACGGAATCCAATAAAATTGAATTAAAAATTGAACGGAATGGAGGTTGTAATGGAATGGAATGGATAATGTAATGTAATGTAATGGATAATCGAATGGAATGGAATTTAACGGAGAATGGAGTCGATTGGAATTGAATCAAATGGAAAGTTGAATGGAATGGAATGAAGAATGGGATGGAATTGAATGCAGAGGGTAATGAAATGGAATGGAAACGGGATGGAATAGAATGGAAGAAATGGAGAATGTAATGAGTTGAATAGTGGAATGGAATGGAATAGAGAATGTAATGGGGAATGGAATGTTATGGAGAATGGAGTGAATTGGAATGGAATAAAATGGAGAGTGGAATGGAATGGAATGAAGAATGGGATGGAATGGAATATAAAGGAATGGAGGATGAATGAAATGTATTGGCATGGGGAATGGAATGGACAAGGGAACAGAATTGAATAAAATATAAAATAAAATGGAATAAAATGGAGAATGGAATTATATTGAATGGAAAGGAATGGAGAATGAAATCGAATGGATTGGAACAGAATTGAATGAAAAATGGGAAGAAATATATGGAGAATGGAACTGAATGAATAATGGAATGGAATGGAATAACCAATAGAAACGAATGAAATACAAAATGGATAGGAATGGAGAATAGAAATAAATGGATTCCTATGAAAAATGGAAATAAATTGAATGGAATGCAGAACGGAATTCACTGGAATAGAGGATGGAAAGGATTGGGATATGCAATGGTATGGAGAATGGAATTGAATGGAATGTAAACCTAATGGAATGGAGATTAAAACAGAATAGAATGGGAAATTGAATGGAATGGAATCAAATGGAGAACGGAATGTAAGGGAATGTAATTTAATGGAATGAGTAATGCAATATAATGGGAAATGGAATGCAGAATGTGATAGAATGGAAAGGAATGGAGAACGGAATGGAATGGAGAACAGAACAGAATGGAATGATGAATGAAATGGAATGGAATTTAGAATGTAATGGATTGGAGTGGAAAATGCAAATGGCATGTAATGAAATTGAAAATGAAATGTAATAGAGATGTACAATGGAATAGAATGGACAGTGGGATGCAATGGAAATGGAATGGAATGGAGAATGCAATTTAAAAGAATGGAATGGAATGAAGAATCAAATGGCATGTAATGTAATGTAATGTAATGTAATGTAATGTAATGTAATGTAATGTAATGGGATGGAATGGAAGGAAGACTGCAATGGAATGAAGTTGAATAGAGAATAGACTGGAATGAAATACAGGATGGAATGGAAGAAAATGGAGAATGGAATGGAACGCAATGGAAAGAGAAAGTAGAATGGAATGGAGGGTGGAAAATAATGGAATGGAGAATAAAGTGGGGAATGGAATGGAATGGAATGGAATGGAGAAAGAAATGGAATGGATTGAAATAGAGAATGGAATGGAATGGAATGGAGAATTGAATGGAATTGAATGAAATGGAGAATGGAATGGAATGCAATGGAAATGGAATGAAAAATGGAATAGGATGGAATGGAGAAGGAAATCTAATGGAATAGAATGGAGGTTGGAATGGTTTTAAATAAAGAATGGAGTGGAGAATGGAATGGAATGGAGGATTGAATGGAATAAAATGGGATCAAAAATAAAATGGAAAGGAAAATAGAATGGAATGTAAAGAAATATAGAAGGAAATAAAAGAATACAATGTAATTAAATGAAAGAATGAATTGAAATGGGATAGGGAATAAAATGGAGAATGGAACTGATTTAAATGGAGAAAGGGTTGGAAAATGTAATGGAATGGAATGGAGGTGGGAAATGAAGGGAATGAATAATGGAATGGAATGGAATGAAGAAGGAAATAGAAGCTAATAGAGAAAGGAATGGAATGAAATGCAGAATGAAATTAAATGAAATAGAGAATAGAATGGAATTGATAGTAATGGAGAATGAAATTTAATGAAATAAAAATGTAACAGAAAGGATAATAAAATAAAGTTGAGAATGGAGTGAAAAATGGAATAGAATTTAATGGAATGAAGAATGAAATGGAATAGATAATGGAATTGAGTGGAATGCAATGAAGAATGTAATTGAATCGAATGCAATGAAGAATGGAACGGAATGGAATCAATAATCAAATGGAATAGAATTGACATTTGAAAGGACTGGAATGGGATCAGGAATGGAAATAAATTTGATGGAAAATTGAATGGAATGGAATGGAGAAAGGAATGGAATTGAATAAAGAATAGAATGGAATATACTGGATAATGGAGTGTAATAAAATTAAATGAAATAAAGAATAGAATGAAATTGAATAGATAATGAAATAAAGAATAGAATGAAATGAAATGGAATGAAACCGAGAAAGGGATGGAATGGTGAATGAAATAGAATGGAGAATGGAAAGGAATGGAATGAATAGAAAATGGAATGGCATGGAATGGAGAATGGAATGGAATCTAATGGAGGAACGGATGAAATAGAATGAAGAGTGGAATTTAATTGAATGGAGAACAGAATGGAATGGAGTGGAATAAAAAATGGAATGGAATAAAGAACAGAATAAAATGGGATGGAATGGAGCATGCAATTGAATGGAGAAGACGATGCAGAATGTAATGAGAAGGAGAATGGAATCAAATACAGTATGGATTGGAGTGAAATGCTATGAAGAATGGAATTGAATAAAGAATGAAATTGAGTGAAGATTCTAACGGGATGGAGAATGGAATCGAAATTGTAATGGAATGGAGAATGAAATGAAATGGAAAATTGAATGGACACGACAATGGAATGGAAAATGGAATGGATTAGAAAATGAAATGGAATGTAGAATGGAATGGAATGCAGAGTGTTCTGGAATGAAATGGAATAAAGAATGGAATGGAATGAGGTGTAATGGAGCTGAAGGCAGAAATGAATGAAATGGAATGCAGAAGAAAGAGTGGAGTGAAATGGAATGAAGAAGGGAGAGTTGCAAGGAATGGAATGGAATGGAATGGAGATTAAAAAGGAAAGAAAAGGAGAATGGAACCCAATGGAATAAAGAAAATAATCTAATGGAAAGAAAAAATGCAATAGATTGGAATGGAGAATGAAATAGAATAAAATAGATGGAATGGAGAATGGAATGGAGAGGAATTGAATAAAGAATGTAATGGAATGGAATAGAGAATTGAATTAAATTTATTGTTGAATAGAAAGGAATTGATTGGAATTGAATGAAATGGAATAAAGAATGGAATGGATTGGAAATAAATGAGGAATTGAATGGAATGAAATGGAATGTAGTAGTGCGGAAAATGGAAAGGAATGAAATCGAAAAGTACGGACAATAGAATGGAATGGAATGGAAAATAATACAATTGATAATGGAATGGAATGGAAAATGAAATGGAATCAAGAATGGAATGAAGGAGATTTGAATGGAATGGAATAGAGAATGGAAAGAAAGGATAAAGTAAGGCAAACGAAAAGGACTGTAGCAAAATGGAGAATGGGATGGAATAAAGACTGGAACTGAAAGCAATGGAGAATTGAATGGTTGGAATGGAAAAGGAAATGGAATGGAATGTAGAACGGAATGGAATGGATTGGAGAATGTAATGGAATGGAGAATGGAATGTAATGATAATGAGAATGCAATGAAATGGGGAATGGAATGGAAAGGAATTGAGAAAGGAATGGAATGGAATTGAACGGAAAATTACAAGGAAAGGAATGGGGAAAGGAATTGAATAAAATGGAATTGACAATAAATTGGAAAGTAATGGAATGGTGAAGAGAATGGAATAAATGGAATGGAATGGAATGGAACCGAATGGAATGGAACGGAGTGGAGTGCAGTGGAGTGCAGTGGAGTGGAGGGGAGTGGAGTGGAGTAGAGTGGAGTGCAATAGAATGGAGAATGTAATGGAAAGGAATAGAGAATGGAATTCAATGTAATGGAATGGAGAATGAAATGGAATGGAATGGCATCAAATGGAATGAAATGGAATGCAGAATGGAATGAATTGAGAATGGAATGAAATGGAGAAAGGAATGGAGTGGAAAGGAATAGAATAGAATGGAAAGGAATAGAATAGAATGGAAAGGAATGGGTTGGAATGAAGACTGGAATGAAATAGAATGAGAAAAAGATGAAATCAGATGGAATGGGGAATGGAATAGAATCTAATACATTGAATGGAGAATGGAGTGAAATGGAATGCAGAATGTAATGTAATGGAATGGAGAATGGAATAGAATGTAACATTGAATGGAATGAAAAGAAATGGAAGCGAATGAAATGGAATGGAGAATAGACTGGAATGGAATGGAGAAATGAATAGAATGAAATGGAACGTAATGTGGTGGGGAATGGAATGAATTTGAGTCTAAAGAAACACACAATTGAATGGAATGGAATGGAGAATGGAATGCAATAGAATTGAATGGTATGGACAATGGAACAGAATGGAATGGAGAATGGAATGTAATAGAAAGGAAATGATAATGAAATGGAACAGAGAATGGAATGAAATAAAGGACACAATGGAATGGAGAATGGATTTTAATGGAATGGAACAGAGAATGGAATGGAATGGATAATGGAACGCAATTGAAATGGAATGGAACGAAATGGAGAATGGAATCGAATTGAGAAAGAAACGGAACACAATGAAGAATGGAATGCTTTTTATGAAAAGGAGAATGGAATCTAATGGAATGGAGAATGGAATGTAATGGAATGGAAAATTGGAATGGAACAGAATGTAATGTAATGTAATGTAATGTAATGTAATGTAATGTAATGTAATGTAATTAATGGAGTGGAGTGGAGTGGAGTGGAGTGGAGTGGAGTGGAGTGGAACAGAATGGAATCAAATCGAATCGAACCGAATGGAATCTAATGGAATGGAATGGAATGGAGAATGGAATGAAAAGATTGGAGAATGGAATGGACGGATTGGAAATGGAATGGAGTGTAGTGGAATGGAAAAGACTGGAATGAAATAAAATATAATGGAATGGAATGTTGAATGGAATGAAAAAGATTGGAGAATGGATTGAAGTGTAGTGTAATGGAAAATGGAATCAAATATAGAATGGAATGGAATGGAATTGAGAATGGAATAAAATGGATAACGGAATGGAAAAAATTGAGAAAGGAATTAAACGGAATTGAATGGAGAATGAAATGAAGAGGAATGGGGAATGGAATTGAATGAAATGCCATGGAGAATAATATGGAAAGGAGTTGGATGACATGAAATAGAGAATGGAATGTAATGGAATGGAGGCTGGAATGGAATGTAAGGAAATAGAATGGATAATGGAATGGAAAATAATGAAGAATGTAATGGAAAGTAACAGAAGGGAGAATGAAATGGAATGAAAGGAAATGGAATGGAATGGAATGGAGACAAAAATAGAAAGGAATGAAGAATGGAATTGATTGGAATGGAATGGAAAATGAAATTGTATGAAACGGTTAATGGATTAGAATGGAATGGAAAATTCAATGGAAAGAAATGTAATGAAATGGAAGAAGAATGTAATGCAACGAAATGGAATGTAGAAAGTAAAAAAGAAAATAGAATGGAATAAAATATTTATGGAATGGTGAAGGGAATGGAATGGATAATGGAATAGAAATAAATGGAGTGGGGTGAAATATAATGGATTGGAAGGGACAATGGAATGGAGAATGGAATGGAATAAAGTCTGGTATGTAGAATGGAATGCAATGGAGAGTGGAATGGATGTAAAGGAGAATAGAATACAATAGAAAATGGATGGAATTAAATGGGAATGGAATAAAACATATTGGAATATGGAATTCAATGAAGAATCAAATTGAATGGAAAGGAATGGAGAACGCAATGGAATGGAAGGACTATGGAATTGAAAGGAATGGAGAATGTAATGGAATGAAAAATAAAATGGATAATGGAATGGAAAACCAAACGAAATATGGAATGGAGTGCAGGACAAAATAAAATGGAATCGAATAAAAAATAGAATGTAGAAGAGAATGGAATGAAATGGAGAATGGAATGGAATGGAATAGAATAGAGAATGGGATAGAATGGGATGGAATGAAGCATAGAATGAAATGAAATGGAATGGAGAATGAAACATAATGTAGTAGAATGGAAAACGGAATGGAATAAAGAATGCATTGGAGAATAAAATGGAGGATGTAATGTAATGGAATGGAACGGAATGGAGAATCGAATGGAATGGACAATGCAATGGAAGGAAATAGAAAAAAGCATGTAATGAAATGAAATTGAATGTCAAATGGAATGGAATGGAATGAAGAATGGAATGAAATTGAAGGGATAATGGAATTGAATGGAGAATATATGTAGTGGAGAATGGAATGGGAAATGCAATGGAATTCAATGAAATAGAGAATGAAATAGAACGAAAAATGGAATTGAAAGGATTGAACAATGAAATGGTATGGAGAATCTAACGGAATGGAAAGGAGAATGAAATCGAATGGAAGAGAATGAAGAATGCAATATAACTGCTAATGGAATGGAGAATGGGATGGAAAGGAGAATGGAATAAAATAAAGAAAGGATTAGAATGACATGGAATTTCCCATTCCATGGAAAATGGAATGAAATTGAATGAAATTAAATGGAATGGTGAAAGGAATACAATGGGGAATGGAATGGAATGAAATACAGAATTGAGTGGAATAAAATGGAATTAAAAATGGAATGCAATAAAGAATCAAATAGAATGGAGAATAGAATGGAATTGAATGGAATAGAGAATAGAGTGGAATAGACAATGAAATGCAAAGTAAATGTAGTGAAGTTGAATAACGAATACAATGAAATAGGATGGAATGGAATAAAGAAGGAAACTGAAGGCAATGGAGAATGGAATGGAAGAAAGCATGGGAGGAAATGGGCTGGAGAATTTAATAGAATGGAATGGAATGGAGAATGGACAGCAAAGAAATTGAGAATGGAATCGAATGGAGTGGAATGTAGAATGGAATGGAATGGAATGGAGAATGAAATTGAATGGAAAGTAAAAGAGAATGAAATGGGAAAGAATGGAGAATGAAATTGAAAGAAATGGAAAGCAGAATGGAATGGAATGGTAGGGATAAGAATGCAATGGAATAGAATGGAGAATGGAATGGAAAAAGGAAAGGAAAGAAAGAGGATGGAGAATGGAATGGAATAAAATGAGGAATGGAATGAAATGGAATAGAATGGAGAAAGGAAAGTAATGGAATGGAATGAAGACCGGAATGGAAGGGAATGGAGAATGGAATTGAATTGAGTGAAATATAGAATAAATTCAATGGAATGGAATGGAGAATGGAATGGAATGGAGAATGGAATAGAACGGAGTTGATAATGGAAAGGAATTGTGTGCAGGATGGAATGGAACGGAATGGAATAAAGTAAGATAAAAAACGGAATGGATGGAGTGCAATGGATTGGAAAGGAATGTAATGGAGAATAGAATGGAATGGATTGGGGAATTGAATGGAATGTAATGGAAAGGAGAAATAGTGGAGTGGAGAACAGAATGAAATGGAGAATGGAATGGAATGAAATGAAGAATTGAATTAAACGAAGAATGGAATGGAAAGCAATTGAGAAATGCATAGAATTAAATGGAAAATAAAACAGAAATGAATGGTGAATGGAATTGAATGAAATGTAATGGAGAATGAAATGGAATGGAATGGAATGGAGAATGGAATAGAATGAAATGGAGAATAGAATGCAATGGAATAGAATGGAGAATAAGATGGAAAGAAATAGAAAATGGAATTGAATGAAATGGAATAGAGAATGGAATGGAATGGGATAGAATGGAATGGAATGGAATGGAGTGGAATGCAACGGAATGAAATAGAATAAAATGGAACAGAGTTAATGCCAAAGGAATGGAGAATGGAATGAAATGGAAGGGAAAATGTAATGGAATGCAATGAAGAATGGATTGCAAATAAATGAAGAATAGATTTGAAAGAAATGGAAAGGAGAATAAAATGGAATGGAATGGCGAATGGAATGGAATGCAATGGAGAATGGAATGGAAGGCAATGGAATGAACAGGAATGAGAATAGAATGGAAAGGAGTAAAATGAAATGGAGAAAGGAGTGGAATGGAGAAACAAATGAAATGGAATGGAAAATGGAATGTAATGCAGTGGGATGCAGAATGGAATGGATTGGAGAATGGAGTGTAGATTGGAATGGAATGAAGAATGGAATGACATGGAGAATGTAATAGAAGAAATTAGAATGGAGTGAAATGTAATGGATTGGATCAAGTAATAAAAGAGAGAGTGAAATGGAATAAAGAATGGCATGTAGAATGGAATGGAATGGAATGAAGAAAGGAATGGAATGGAATAGAAAATTGATTAAAATGGAAAAATGAAAAATGAAATGGAATAAAATGGAGAATTGAATGAAAAAAGAGAAATGGAGAATGGAAAGAAATTAAATGTAATGGAGAAAGGAATGGAATGAAATGGAGAATAGAATGGAATGGAATGGAATGAAATGTAAAAAAATGGAATAAAATAGAGAATACAATGGAGAATGGAATGGAAAGGAGAAAGGAATGGAATAAAATGAAGAATGGAATGAAATGGAAAAGGAAAAAAATGGAATTCAGAATGGAATAGAATCGAATTAATGGAAAATTGAATGGAAGGGAGTGGAGAAAGAAATGGAATGGAATGGAGTGGAGAATGCAATGGAATTGAGTGGAATGGACAATGGAATGGAATTGAATGAAATGGAATAGGGAATGCAATGTAATAGAGAATGGAAGATAACGTAATGGAATAAAGAATGGAATGGAATGATATTTAGTGGAGAATAAAATTGAATTGAATGCAATTGAATAAAGAATGGAATGGAGAAATCCATGATATGGAGAATAGAATGGAAAATAGAATGGAATTGAATAGAATTGTGTATGGAATAGAATAAAGAATGGAACGGAATGTAGAACAGTATCAAATAAAATGGATAGGAGAATGGTACGAAATGTAATGGAATGCAGAATGGAATGCAATTTAATGGAATGGAATAGAATGGAATGGAATAAAGAATGGAATGGAATAGAGAATTGAATGGATCATGGAATGGAATGGAGAATGGAATGGAATAGAATGGAATGGAATGGAAGGGAAGGTAGAATGAAATCGAGAATAGAATGAAATGCAATGGAGAATGGAATAGAATGGAGAATGGAATGGACAATGGAAAGGAATGTAATGGAGAAGTTCACATAAAGTTTGCATAATTTTTATAAAGGGTATACTAAGACTGTGTATATTTTTAGCAGAGTTCAAATAGAGTGTTTATAATTTTTATAGCAGAATTCAAGTGGAGTTTGTATATTTTTTTTATAACGGAGTAGAAATAGAGCGTGTATATTTTTTATAACTGAGTTCAAATTGAGATTGTGTATTTTTTAAAACAGTTAAAAAAGAGTGAGTCTATTTTTTATAGCAGGGATCAAGTAAAGTGTATATTTTTATAACAGAGTATTTTGTTAGTGAGTATATTTTTATAACATTGTTAAAATATACTAAGTATATTTTTATAGCAGAGTATTTGAGACTGCATATTTTTTATAACAGAGTTCGAATAGAGTGTGTTTATTTTTTATAACAGAATATTTTGAGATTTTGTATATTTTGTATAACAGAGTTAAAATATCGTTTATAAATTTTTATAAAACAGTTCAAATAGAGTGTGTCTATTTCTTATTAATTTTGATAGACTGCATGTTTTTATAATAGAGTTCAAACATAGAGTTTATATTTTTCATAACAGGGTATTTTGAGAGTTTATATATTTGTTGTAACAGAGTTCAAATAGAGTGTGTATATGTTTTATAATGAAGCATGTTGAAAGTTTGTATATTTTTATAACACAATTTACATATACTGTGTATATTTTTTATAACAGAGTAGAAAAATAGTGTGTGTATATATTATAAAAGAGTTCAGGTAGAGTGAGTATATTTTTAATGAGAGATTATTTTGAGAGTTTGTATATTTTTATAACAGAGTTCAAACAGAGTGTTTTTTTGTAAGAGTATTGTGAGATTTTGTATGTTTTATATAACAGAGTTAAAATATCGCTTGTATTTTTGTAACAGAGTTCAAATAGTGTGTGTCTATTTTTTATAACAGAGTTCAAAGAGTGTTTGTATATTTTTTATTACAGATATTTTGAGAGGTTGTATATTATTTATAACAGTGTTATAAAGAATGAGTGCATTTCTCTAGGTGACCTGGATTAGTATAATTGGTTCCACATGGCCTAACAACCAGTGATACTTAACACACCAATTTCAAAATTGGTAAGAAATTTTGGCCTTTCTCCTACCCAAACTCTCATCTTGAATTGTACTCCATCATCTTCACCTGTGCAGGGAGAGACAAGGTGGAGATAGTAATTGCATCATTGAAGCAGTTTCCATATGCAAGAGGGTTCTCACGAGATCTCCTGACTATATGTGTTTGGTAGTTCTTCTCTAATTCAGTTTTCCTCCTACCACCTTGGTAGAAGATGTCTTGCTTCCCGTTATTAGTCACCATTAATGCAGGCCTCCTGAGGCTTCCTCAGTCGTGCAGAACTGTGAGTGAAAGTTTTTTCCTTCAGCTCCTGGGTTCAAGCGATTATTCCAGCTCAGCTTTCTGAGTAGCTGAGACTACAGTCACATGCCACCACAACTGGCTAATATTTTTGTATTTCTAGTAGAGACAGGTTTTCACCATCTTGGCCAGGATGGCCTCAATCTCTTGACCTTGTGATCCGCCGGTTTCAGCCTCCCAAAGTGCTGGGATTACAGGTGTGAGCAACCATGCTTGGCCTTAATTATTTATTTATTTGTTTGTTTACTTACTTACTTACTTATTTACTTAGAGGCAGGCATGCCAGCCTGAATTTATATATATATATATATATATATATAATTAATTTCATCTTATAATTTTTTAAATAGAGACAGGATTTATTTCAGCATCTTGACCAGGCTGGTCTCCATGTTCTGACCTCAGCCGATATACCTGGCTCAGGGTCCCAATGGAGGGAAATTAAAAGCCTGAACCACAAAGTGGAGCTATTTATTATTAATTTATTTATCGATTTATGTATCTATTAATCAACTTACAGGCAGACTCGCATTTATTTATTTATTTATTTACTGACGTATTTATGGAGAAGCAGGTAACATTTATTTATTTATTTATTTATTTAGATATTTGGAGGCAGGTTTGGATTTATGTATTTACCTGTCTAGCTACCTAATTCTTTAGAGGCAGCCTCACGTTCACTCCTTTATTTATTTAGACCTAGCCTTGCAGCATTTACTTATATATGTATGTATTTTTGTTCAGGTTTGCATTTATTTATTTATTTCCTTAACTATCTGTATAATGATTTAGAGGCAGGCTTGCATTTACTGATTGATTGATGGATTGCTTTACTGATTGATTTTAGATGGAGTGTTGCTCTGTCACCAGGCTGGAGTGCAGTTGGAGCCATGTTGGCTCACTGCAACCCCTGCCTCCTGGGTTTAAGTTATTCTTCCTCCTCAGCCTTCTGAGTAGCTGAGACCAAAGGTGCGAACCACCACGCCTGGTAATATTTTTGTATTTTTAGTGGAGCCCCTGTTTCAAGTTGTTGGCCAGGATAGTCTCGAACTCTTGACCTTGTGATTTGCCTGTGTCGGCCTTCCAAAGTCCTTGGATTACAGGCATGAGACACTGCACAAGGCCTTTATTTATTTATTTATTTAGAGGCATGCAGGCCGGCTTGCAGTTTGTATGTTTTTTGTAACAGAACTCTAACAGAATTTTTAAATTTTATATAAAGTAGTTCAAATAAAATTTGTTTGTTTTTTGTAAGAGAGTTCAAACTGAGTCTGTATGATTTTTATAAAAAAGTTCAAATAGAGTGTGTATCTTTTTTACAACAGAGTATTTTAATAGTTTGTATATTTTTCATAACAATTAAAATATAGAGGGTATGTTTTTTATAACACATTTCAAATATAGTTTATTTTTTATAACAGTTCAAATAGAGTGTGTATATTTTTTATAACATAGTATTGTAGTAGTTTGTATATAGTTTATAACAGTATAATAAAAGGGTGTATATTTTTTAAAACAGAGTATTTAGAGAGGTTGTGTAATTTTTATAACAGAGTTCAAATAGATTGTGTTTATTTTTTATAACAGAGTATTTTGAGATTTCGTATATTTTATATAACAGAATTAAAATATCGTTTGTATATTTTTATAACAGAGTTCAAATAAATTGTGTATATTTTTTATTAATTTTGATAGTTTGCATATTTTTATAAGAGTTCAAATATAGAGTGTATATATTTCATAACAGGATTTTGAGTGTTTATATATTTTTTATAACAGAGTTCAAATAAAGTGTGTCTATTTTTTATTAGAGTATTTTGAGGGTTTGCATATTTTTTATAACAGAGATCAAATATAGAGTACATATTTTTCCTAACAAGAGTATTTTGAGAGTTTATATATTTTTTTATAACAGAGCTCAAATAGAGTGTGGATATATTTTATAACAGAGTATGTTGAGATCGTATATTTTTATAATATGGTTCACATGCAGTGTGTATATTTTTTATAACAGAGTAGAAATACAGTGTGTATATATTTTATAGCAGTGCTCAGGTAGAGTATATTTGTAATAGAGTATTTTGAGAGTTTGCATATTTTTTATAACAGAGCTCAAATGGAGTGTGGATATATTTTATAACAGAGTATGTTGAGATCGTATGTTTTTATAACACGGTTCACATGCAATGTGTATTTTTTTTATAACAGAGTAGAAATACAGTGTGTATATATTTTATAACAGTGCTCAGGTAGAGTATATTTGTAATAGAGTATTTTGAGAGTTTGTATATTTTTTATAACAGGGTTCAAATATAGTGGGTATATTTTTGATAACAGAGTATTTTCAGCATTTGTATATTTTTTATAACAGTTCAAATAGAGTGTGTTTATTTTTTTGTAAGAGTATTGTGAGATTTTGTATAATTTATATAACAGAGTTAAAATATCATTTGTATTTTTTTATTACAGAGTTCAAATAGTGTGTGTCTATTTCTTATAAGAGTGTTCAAAGAGTGTTTGTATATTTTTTATTACATATATTTTGAGAGTTGGTATATTTTTTATAACAAAGTTGTAAAGTATGAGTGCATTTCTCTAGGTGACCTGCATTAGTATAATTGACTTCACATGGCCAAACAACCAGTGATACTTAACATACCAATTTCCAAATTGGTAAGAAATTTTGGCCTTTCTCCTACCCAAACTCTCATCTTGAATTGTACTCTCCATCATTTTCACCTGTGAAGCGAGAGACCAAGTGGAGGTGTTAATTGAATCATTGGGGCTGTTTCCATATGCTAGGGAGTTCTCGCAATGTCTCCTGACTATTTAAGTGTTTGGCGGTTCGTCCCTAATTCATTCTTCCTCCTACCACCTTGGGAGAAGGTGTCTTGCTTACGTTATTAATCACCATGAGTGCAGGCATCCTGATGCTTCCCTAGTCATGCAGAACTGTGAGTCAAACTTTTTAAATTCACCTCTTTGGTTCAAGTGATTCTTCCAGCTCAGATATCAGAGTAGCTGGGACCACAGTAGCGTGCCACCACACCTGGCTATTATTTTTGTATTTCTGGTACAGATGGGGTTTCACCATGTTAGCCAGGATGATTTCTATCTCTTGACCTTGTGGTCTGTTGATCTCAGCCTCCAAAAGTGCTGGGATTACAGGCGTGAGCCACGGTGCCTGGCATTAATTAATTAATTTACTTAGAGGCAGGCAGGCTGACATGTATTTATTTATATATTTGTTTATTTAACTAATTACTTTCGTCTTATAATTTTTAAATAGAGACAGAGTTTCTTTCAGCATCTTGGCCAGGTTGGTCTGGATGTTCTGATCTCAGGTGATATACCTGACTCAGGATCCCAATGGCGGGAAATTAAGAGCCTGAACCACCAAGTGGAGCTATTTATTTTTTGATTTATTTATCTATCTATTAATCGACTTATTTTGAAACAGGCTCGCACTTATTTATTTATTTACTGACGTATTTATGGAGAAGCAGGTAACATTTATTTATTTATTTGGAGGCTGGCTTGGATTTATGTATTTATCTGTGTAGCTATCTAATTCTTTAGAGGCAGGCTCACATTTACTCATTTATTTATTTAGATCTAGACTCGCAACGTTTATTTATATATGTATGTATTTTTGTGCAGCCTTGAATTTATTTATTTATTTTCTTAACTATCTGTATAATGATTTAGAGGCAGGCTTGCATTTACTGATAGACTGATGGATTGCTTGCTTGATTGATTGATTTTAGATGCAGGTTTGCTCAATCACCAGGCTGGAGTGCACTGGAGCCATGTTGCCTCACTGCCACCTCTTATTCCTGGGTTTAAGTGATTCTTCCTCCTCAGCCTTCTGAGTAGCTGAGACCCCAGGTGCAAGCCACCATGCCTGGCTAATATTTTTGTATTTTTAGTGGAGCTGTTCTTTCACGATGTTGGCCATAAAGGTCTTGAACTCTTGATAGTGTGTTTCGACTGGGTCAGCCTCACAAAGTCCTTGGATTACATTATCCATTCTATTCCATTGCATTCCGTTCCATTTTCCATTACATTCAATTCCATTCTCCATTCCATTCCATTCCACTCCATTCCATTCTCCATTCCGTTCCAGTCACCATTCTATGCTATTCCATTCCATTCTTCATTCCATTCCATTGTATTCATCTTTCCATTCTAATGTCTATTCCATTCCATTCCATTATACATTCCATTCCATTCTACATTTCATTCCATTCCTATCTCCATTTAATTTTATTCAAATCCATTTTCCATTCAATTCGATTTATTCTCCATTCCATTCCATTTAATATCATTATATTTCATTCATTGTCCATTCTATTCCATTTCGCTTTCCATTCCATTCCCCGTTCTATTCCATTATCCGTTAACTTCTCAATTCCATTGCTTTCTCCGTTACATTATTTGTGCCCTTCTCCATTCCATTTCATTCTCTGTTCCATACCATTATCCAATCTATGAAATTACACTCTCCATTCCATTCCATTTCTTTCTAAACTCCCTTTCATTCCATCTCCATTCCATTCTATTTCATTCTCCATTCAATTTCATTGTATTCCATTCCACATTCCATTCCATTTTCCATTTCATTTCATTCCATTCCATTCTATCTTCAATTCCATTCCATTCTCCACTCCATTCTTCATTTAATTCTATTCCATTCTCCGTTAAATTACATTTTCCTTTCCATTCCATTCTGTTTTCTATTCCATTACATTCTATTACATTCCAGCTCCATTCCAGATTCCAATCCATTCCATTCCTTTCCATCCTCCATTCCATTTCATTGCATTTCGTTCAATTCCATTCTCCAATCCATTCTTTAATTCCATTTTATTGCCTATTCCATTACATTCTCCATTCCATTCCTTTCCATGCCATTCTATTCCCTTCCATTCCACTGCATAACCCATTCAATTCCATTCCATTCTGTGGTATTCTTCATTCCAATCCATTCTCCATTACATTCTATTCTCTGTTCAATTCCATTCTCCATTTCCCTCCTCATTCCATTCCATTGTTCATTCCATTAATTCCATTTTACTCTACATTTCATTCCCTTCCATTCTATTTTCCATTTCATTCCATTCTACTTTCCATTTAATTTCATTCTCCATTGCATTGTCCATTTTATTCCATTATATTCCCCATTCCATTCCATGCTGCATATTCCATTGCCTTCCATTCTCCATACAATTATGCATTCTTTTCAATTCCATTTCCTTTGCATTCCATTCCATTCTTCAATCCATTCAATTCCACCATCCCTACCATTCCAATACATTCTCCATTGAATTGCATTCCATTCTATTCTACTTTCCATTCCATTCTCCATTTCATTTCATTCTATTCCATTCTATCTCCATTCCATTAAATTTCCATTGAATTCAATTGTCCATTCCATTCCATTCTGTATTCCATTTCATTCCATTCCCTATTCCATTTCATTCCATTCCATTATACATTCCATTCCATTTTCCATTCCATTCCATTTTAATACTACTTCATTCTCCATGCAATTCCATTTCATTACATTCTTCATTTTTTCCATATCTTTATCCATTCCGTTCCATTCTTCACTCTGTTCTCATTTGTATTTTTCATTACATTCCATTCTTCATTCAATTCAATTCAGTTCTACATTCTTTTCCATTCCATTTCAATCTCCTTTTCATTTTGCATTCCATTATCCATTGAGTTCTCCATTCAATTCCATTCTGCATTAAATTCCATGGCATTCTCCATTTCAGTGTATTCCATTACAATATACATTCCATTCCATTCCATTCCATTCCATTATATTCTCCATTCTTTTCCATTTTTTGTTCTTCCATTCCATTCCATTCCATTCCATTCCATTCCATTCCATTCCATTCCATCCCATTCCATTCCATTCCATTCCATCCCATTCCGTTTTCCTTTCCATTCTGTTCCATTTTCCGTGCCATTCCATTCTCCATTTCTTTCCATTCCATTTCTCCACTGCATTCCATTCTCCCATCCATGTAATTCTTTTCTATTCAATTCCATTTTCCACTCAATTTCATTCTTTTCCATTCCATACTCCATTACATTCCGTTTCTTTCCATTTTCCATTCCATTCCATTCTCCATTTCATTCAACTCTATTCTTTATTCCATTACACTCCATGATCCATTCCATTGCATTTCATTCTGCTATCAATTCCATTCCATTCCATTTCATTCTGCAATCCATTCCATTCCATTCTCCATTCCTTTCCATTCCATTCCATTTTATTCTATTTTCCATTCTATTTTATTCCATTCTTCTTTTCATTCCATTCCACTTCCCATTCCATTCCATTTTGTTCCATGCCATTCTACATTCTTCACTACATTCCATTCCATTCCATCCCATTATCCATTCCATTCCATTCCAATCCATTCTGCACTCTATTCTATTCAATTCCACTTCATTTTATTTTCTATTCCATTCTGAAATCCATTCCATTCTCCTTTCCATTCCATTACATTCACCATTCCATTCAATTCCATTCTCCATCCCATTCTATTCTCCATTTCTTTCTCCATTCCATTCTGTTCCATTCCATCCTCCATTCCATTCCAGTCCATTCTTCGTTTGATTCCATTGCATTCCATTCTGCATACCAATCTTCATTCCATTCCATTCTGTTTCATTTCATCTCCATTCCATTCCATTTCCATCACATTTTATTGTCCATTCCATTCTATTCTCCATTCCATTCCACTCCACTCCACTCCATTCCATTCTCTATTCCACTCCATCGATTCCATTTCATTCCATTCCATTCTCTATTCCACTCCATCCATTCCATTTCATTCCCCATTCCATTTCTGTACATTTTTCTTTCCATTCGATTCTAAATTCCATTCCCTTGCATTCTTCATTCCGTTGCATTCTATTTTATTCAATTCTCCCTTCCATTCCATTCCAATTCTGTTGCATTCCATTGTCAATTTCATTCCATCCTACATTCTATTCCATTCCATTTCATTCCATTCTATTGCATTCCATTCCACTCCATTCCTTTCCATTCCTGTCCATCACTTTCCATTCCATTCCATTCCATTCCATTCCATTCCATTCCATTCCATTCCATTCCATTCCATTCCATTGCATTCCATTGCATTCCCTTTCGATTTTATTTCATTGTAATCTCCATGCCATTCCATTCTCCATTCCATTTCTTCATTCCATTCCATTCTTCAAACCATGCCATTCTGTTTTCTATTCTATTTCATTTTCCATTCCATTACAGTCCTTTCCATTTCACTCTCCATTTCATTTCATTTCTTTCCATTGGCCATTTCAATGCATTCTCCACTCCCTTCAATTCCATTCTTCATTCCATTCCACTCTATGTTCCATTCCATTGCATTCCATTACATTCTCAGTTTCATTCCTTTCCATTTAACTCAATTCCAGTCCATTCCTTTCTCTACTCTATTCCATTCCATTCAACTCAATTCCATTCATTTTATTCTACACTGCATTCCATCCCATTCGATTCCATTCCATTCCATTCTTCTTTCCTTTTCATTCCCTTAAATTCCATTCTTCATTCCATTCCATTTTATTTTATTTTCCATTGCATTCCTTTCCATTCTTTACTCCATTTCATTCATTTCCATCCCATTTTCCATTCCGTTCATTCCATTCCTTTCCATTCCATTCCCTATTTCATCCAATTCTCCATTCCATTCCATTATATTTTCCATTACATTCAATTCTTTCCATTCTCCAAACCATTCCATTCTCCATTTCATACCATTATCCTTTTAATTCCATTATATTTGATGCCCTTCTCCATTTCATTTTCTATTCCATTACATTTCATTCTTCATTTGATTTAATCCCAATTCATTGCATTCTCCATTTCATTTCATTCCTTTCTATATTCCATTCCATTCCATTTCCTTCTCCATTCCTTTCAATTCCAGTCCATTCTCCTTTTTATTCTGTTCTCTGTTCTATTCTCTGTTCCATTACACTATGTTTAACTGCTTTCAATTCCATTCTTCATTCCATTCCATTTCATTCTCCATTCCACTTTTATATACTCCATACTATTCCATTCTACTTTCCATTCCATCCTCCATTCCATTACATTCACCATTGCCTTCTCCATTCCATTCCATTTCCCATTCAATTCTTCTTCCCCTTCCCCATTCCATTCCATTCTCTGTTCCATTCCATTCTCCATTACCGTTTCCATTTCATTCAATTGTGTCCCTTTCATTCCTTTTTCCATTCTGTTCCATTACATTCCAACCTCCACTCTATTTTTTATTTATTTCCATTCCATTCTCCATTTCATTGCATTTTTTATTCCATTCTATTCCGTTCCACTCTCCATTCCATTCCATTCCAATGTCTGTTCCACTAGATTTCACTCCATTCAATTCTCCACTTCATTCCACTCCTTTTTATTCCATTCCATTCTACTTTTACTTCCATTCCATTTCATTCCATTCTGCACTCCATTTCATTCCATTCAATTACATTCCATTGAATTCCATTCCATTCCTTTCCATTCCATTCTCTTCCTTCTCATTCCATTTCATTCTCCATTCCATTTCATTCCATTACTTTTCATTACATTCAATTTTCCATTCCAGTCTATTCCATTCCAGTTTCCATTCCATTTCATTTCATTCCATTCCTCATTCCATCTGTGTGTTTCTCTTTCATCCTCTATTCCATTCCATTCATTTTCCATTCCATTCCTTTCCATTGTTTATTCCATTTCATTCTATTCTCCTTTTCTCCCCCATCCACCCTCCATTCCACTACACTGTCAGTTCTTAATTACATTGCATTCCACTATCTATTCTCCATCGCATTCATTTTCATTCCGCATTCTGTTCCCTTCCATTTTATTTCATTCTCCATTTCATCCCATTCCAATCCAATCTCCATTCCATTCCATTCCCTACCGTTCTCCACTCCAATTTATTATCCATTCCATTTCATTCTCCATTCGGTCTCCATTCTTCATTCCAATTCATTTTCCATTCCAATATCGACTTTGTTTAATTCTCCATTCCATTCCAGTTTCCATTTCATTTTCCACTACATGCCATTCTCCATTCCATTCCATTGATTTCAACTCTTCATTCCATTTAATTCTATTCTCCATTCTATTTCATACGATTATATTCTCCATTCCATTTCATTTTAGCCCATTTTTTTCTCCATTCCATTCCATTCTCCATTCCATTCTATTCTCTATTCCACTCAATTCCTTTCCATTTTATTATACATTCCATTTCATTCTCCACTTCATTCCATTCCTTTCTCCATTTCCTTCGATTCTATTCTTCATTCTCTATAATACAATTCTGCATTTTATTCCATTCCATTCCTTTTCATTCTCCATTCCATTACATTGTTTATCCCTTCCATTCTCTGTTTAATATCATTCCATTCCATGCCATTTCCCATTCCATTTTCTATTCGGTTCCATTCCATTCTTAATTTCATTTAATTATGTTACATTCTATTCTCCAGTCCATTCCGTTCCTTTCCATTGTCCAATCCATTCCACTCCTCTTTCCATTATATTCCATTCCATTCTCCATTCCATTCGATTTTTTCCAATCTACATTCCTTTCCCTTTTATTCTACATTTCATTGCATTCTATTCACCACTCCCTTTCTTTCCATTCTCCACTCCATTCCATTCTGCATTCCATTGTACATTACATTCCGTTTTCCATTCCATTTTCATTTCAATTTTATTTCTTTCCACCCCATTCCATTCCTTTCTATTGTCCATTCCATTCCATTCACCATTCTTTCCATTCCATTCCATTCCATTCCATCCTCCATTCCATTCCATTCCTGTCTAAATTGCCTTCCATTTAATTCTCCATTCCATTCCATTTCATTCTCTGTTTCAGATCATTCCATTCCAATGTCCATTCCATTCCATTCTTTATTCCATTCCATTCTTTGCTCCATTCCATTTCATTCCCGTCCATTCCATTTTTCATTCCATTCCATGCCATGCCATTCTACATGCCATTCCATTCTCCATTCCTTTTCTCCATTTCATTCTATTCTCAAATCCATGCCATTCTGTTTTCTGTTCAATTCCATTTTTCATTGCTTTCCTTTTCTCCATTTCATTCTATTCTCACATCCATGCCATTCTGTTTTCTGTTCAATTCCATTTTCTATTCCTTTCCTTTTCTTTCCATTTCATTTTCCATTTCATTATTTTTTTTGCATTCTCCATTCCATTTCTTTCTCCATTCCTTTCAATTCCGTTCCATTCTCAATTTCATTCCATTGCCTCCTCCTTTCCATTCTGTTCTGCACTCCATTCTTCATCTAATTGCATTCTGTTCTCCGTTCCATTCCATTCTCTATTCCATTCCATTTTCAACTCCATTCTATAGCGTTACATTCTCCATTACATTACATTCCGTTCTTCCTTCTATTCCATTTCATTCTGCAATATGTTCTATTCCAGTCCACCCCATTCCATTTCATTCTCCACTTAATTCCATTCCCATCCATTATATTCCATTCCTTTTCACTCCATTTCACTCCATTCTTCATTCTATTTGTGTTTCAATTCCATCCTTTATTCCATTCTGTTCCCCATTCCATTTAATTATCCATTCAATTTCCTTCCATTCCATTCTGCATACCATTCCCTTCTGCATTCCATTCCATTCCATTCCCGATTCCACTCCCCATTCCATTACATTCTTTGTTCCATTCTCCATAGCAGTCTATTCTCCATTCTGCTCCATTTTAGTCCATTGTCTATTCAATTAAATTCCATTCTTCATTCCATGCCTTTCCTTTCTATATTCTTTTCCACTCCATTGTCTATTCCTTCCATTAAATTCTACATTACCTTCAATTTCTTTCCATTCTCTATTGCATTTCATTCTCAATTCCATTCCATTTTTCATTTAATTTCATTCCATTTGATACCCTTCTAAATTCCATTCTCTATTCCATTCCATTCCTTTCTTCATTTGATTTAATTCCACTCCATTCCATTCTCCAGTCGGCTCCATTCTCCATTTCATTTCATTACTATCTACATTCCATTCCAGTCTCCATTCCATTCTATTCTTCATTCCATTGCATTTTCCATGCCATTCTCCATTCCATTCTATTTTATTTAACTCCATACAATTCCATTCTTCATTCCATTCCAATTTACATTCCATTCTACTCTCCATTCCATTCCATTATACCCTCCATACTATTCCATTCCACTTTCCATTCTGTTACATTCAACGTTGCCTTCTGTATTCTATTCCATTTCCAAATCAAATCTTCATTTTCTTCTTCATTCCATTCCGTTCTCTTTTTTATTCCCTTTTCCATTACCATTTCCAGTTTATTCCGTTCTTTGTTCCATTCCTTTCCACTGTCTATTACGTTCCTTTCCATTCCTTTACAACCTCCATTCCATGCCATTCCATTCCATTCTCCACTCTATTCTTCATGTTTTTCCATTTTCCTTTCCATTCCTTTCCATTCTCTGTTCCAATCCATTTTCAATTCCATTTTATTCCATTGCACTCTTCATTCTATTCCATTCCATTCTCTGTTCCATTCGATTCCATTCTATTCAATTATCTGCTCCATTCCATTCCATTCCATTCCACTCCATTCCATCCCATTCCATTCCATTCTATTCCATTGCATTGCATTCCAATAGATTCATTTACATTCCATTCTATTCTCTATTCCATTTCATTTGATTACTTTTCATTCCATTCGATTTTGCATTCCATTCTATTCCGTTCCATTTTCCATTCCATTCCATTCTCCTTTACATCTATTTGATTCTCTTCTATCCTCCACTCCATTTCATTCCATGCCATTCTCCACTCCAATCCATTCTCAATTTCATTCCATTCTCCCTTCCATTCCATTTTCCATTCCATTCTCTTTTGCATTCCTTCATCCATACCATTCCAGTCCATTCTCAATTCAATTGCATTCCATTTCATTCTCCCTTGCATTGCTTTGCATTCCATCCTCCTTTTCATTTCATTCTATTCCATTTTATTCTCTATTCAATTTCCTTTCCTTTGCAGTCCCTTGTCTATTCGATTCCATTCTCAGTTCCATTCCATTCTCAATTCCATTTCATTTTATTCCGTTATCCATTCCATTCCATTATCCATTCCGTTCCATTTTTAATTCTATTCCATTCTCTATGTAATTCCATTGCGTTTCGTTCTCCTTTCCTTTTCATTCCATTTTCCATTCCATCCCATTCTTCTATCCATTCTACATTGTCTTTTTGATTGCATTCTATTCTTCGTTCAACTTTTTTCCATTCTCCATTCTTTTCCTTTCCATTCCACCTGTCATTCCATTTTGCATTCCATTGTCCGTTGCGTTCTCCATTCAATTAGATTCTTCATTCCATTCCATACCATGCTCTGATTCAGTCCATTCCATTACAATATCTGTTCCATTCCATTCCATTCCATACTGTTCTCCATTCCATTCCATTCTTTGCTCCATTCCATTCCAGTCCATTCCACTTTCCATTTCATTCGATTCCATTCCAACCTCCATTCCATGCCATTCCATTCCATTCTCCACTCTATTCTTCGTGTTTTTCCATTCCATTCCATTCTCCATTCCATTCCATTTTCAATTTCACTTTATTACATTCCACTCTCCATTCCATTCCATTCTCTGTTCTATTCAATTCGATTCTACTCAATTCTCTACTGTATTCCTTTCCATTCCATTCCATTTCCTTTCCTTTCATTCCATTGCATTCCATTCCATTTCTTTTCATTATTCTTTCCATTCCATTAGATTGCTTTTCCTTCCTTTCAATTCTTTATTTCATTTCATTTGATTTCTTTTCATTCCATTCAATTTTGCATTTCATTCCATTTCATTCCTTTTTCCATTCCTTTCTCTTCCATTCTTTATTCCATTCCCTTCCCGTCGTTTTCCCTTTCGAACTTATTCTCTATTTCATTCCCTTACATTCCACTCCACCTTCTTCATTCCATTCCTTTCGACTATCCATTCTCCTTTCCATTCCATTCCATTGTGAATTCAGTTCTCTGCCATTTTATTCCATTCTCCATTTATTCCAATTGCATTCCATTCTCCTTTTCATTTCATTCCATACACTTCTCCAATCCAATCCATTCTCAATTCCATTTCATTCTCCATTCCATTCCCTTTTCTTTTCTGTTTTCCATTCCATTCCATTCCGTACTGCATTCCAGTCTCCATTCTTCAATGCATTCGATTTTCTATTCCATTCTCAATTCCATTCAATTCTTCATTGCATTCCAGTCTCCAATTCATTCTCCACTCAATTCCATTATCTATTCCATTTAATTCTCCCATTCATTACATTCATTTCTACTATTCATTCCTTTCCGTTTGATTCTTCATTGCATTTCCTACCACTAGATTCATCTTTCCATTCCATTCCAGTCCAGTATATTCTCCATTCCATTCCATTCTCCTTTCCATTCCCCATTTCATTCAATTCTCCATTCCATTCTCCATTCCATTCCAGTCTTTATTCCTTTCAATTTCTTTCTTCATTCCTTTTCATTACATTCTCTATTCCATTACATTACATTCCTTTACATTCTGTATTCCATTCCGTTCTCCATCCCTTCCATTCTCTTTTCGTTTTCTTTCAATTCCATTCCATTCGCCATTCCATTCTCTATTCCTTTGAATTTCTTCCTTATTTTCATTTAATTACATTCTATTCCATTCTCCAGTCAATTCCATTCCTTTCTCAATTCCATGACATTCCATTCTCCATTAAATTCCATTCCTTTCTCCATTCCATTTTCCATTGCAATCCATTTTATTACAATCTCCCTTCCATTCCATTCAATTCTATATTCGATTCCATTCTACATTTCAGTCTGCATTCCATTCTACATCCTATTCCACTTTCCATTCCTTTCTCTTTTTCTTATTTCTTTTCACTCTATTGCATTAAATTCCATTCGATTCTCCATTCCATTCCATTCCATTCTCTAATTCATTCCCTCCCATTCCATTCTCTATTCTTTTTCATTCCACTTTCCATTCCATCTTCCATTTCATTCCATTTTTCTTTAACTTCTCAATTCCTTTGCTTTTCCCATTCCATTTTTCATTCTTTTCTCTATTCCATTCCATTCTTTCTTCCATACCATTCTCCAATTCATTAAATCCCACTCTCCATTTCATTCCATTTTCTTCTAAATTCCCTTCCATTCCATTCTCCATTCCATTCCATTTCATTCTCCATTCCATTCAATTGCATTCCTTTCTACATTTCATTCCATTTTCCATTCCATTCCATTCCATTACATCCTCTATTCCACTCCATTTTCCACCACATTCTTCTTTTACTTCTGTTGCATTCTCCTTTCCATTCCATTCTCCACTTTATTCCATTCCATTCTGCATTCCATTTATTCTGTTCCATTCTACATTCCATTCCATTTTCCTTTCCATTTCATTCCTTTCCGTTCTCCATTGCATTCCATTCCATTCTCCACTCCATTCTTCATTTAATTCCATTACATTCTCCAGTCTGCTCCATTCTTCATTCCATTCCCTTCCATTCTATTCCATTATCCATTCCATTTCATTCCATTCCTTTCCATTCTCTATTCCATTACCTTCTCCATCCATTCTATTCTTTTTAAAATTCCATTCAATTCTCCATTCCATTCTCTGATCCTTTGCCTTTCATTCTTATCGTTTAATTACCTTCCATTCCATTCTTCTTTGCTGTCCATTTTTTTCCAATCTCCATTCCATTTCATTCCATTCTCCACTCCATTCCATTCCGTTCTGTATTCCATTCCATTCTTCATTTCATTCTGCATTCCATTCTCTATTCCATTCCACTTTCCATTATCTTCTCCGTTCCATTTTATAACTTTCACTCCATTCCATTCCATTCCATTCTCTATTTAATTCCATTCTCCTTTCCATTCATTTCTGTTTCATTCCATTCCATTCCATTTTCCATTATTTTCCAATCCACTTTCCATTCCATCTTTCATTTCTTTCAATTATTAGTTAACTTCTCAATTCCATTGCTTTTCTCATTCCATTTTCCATTCCCTTATCCATTCCATTTCATTCTTCGTTCCATATCAATCTCTAATCCATTAATTTTCACTCTCCATTTCATTCCATTCCTTTCTTAATTCTCTTCCATTCCATTTTCCTTTCTTCCCATATCATTCTCCTTTTCATTTCATTGCATTCCATTCTACATTTCCTTCCATTTTACATTCCATCCCATTCTCCATTCTATTTCAGTCTCCATTCCATTCTGCATCCCATTCCCTTCCATTTTCCATTCCGTTCGATTCCATTCAATTCTAAATTCCTTTCTATTGCATTCTCCATTCCATTGCATTCTATTCCATTCCATTCTCCATTTCATTCCATTTCATTCCATTCTCCATTCCATTCTGTTACGTTCCATTGTGTTCTGATACATTCCATTCCATTTTCTTTCCTTTTCCATTCCACTTTCCATTCCATCCTTCATTTCAGTCCATTATTTGTTAACTTCTCAATTGCATTGCTTTTCCAATCCCATTTTTCATTCTTTTCTCCATTCCATTCTATTCTTAGCTACATACCAACCTTCAATCCATTAAATTCCGCTCTCCGTTTTATTCAATTCCTTTCTAAATTCTCTTCCATTCCAGTTTCCATTCCTTTCCATATCATTTTCCATTCTGTTCCATTGCGTTCCATTCTACCTTCCTTTCCAATTTACATTCCATTCCATTGTACATCCCATTCCATTCCATTCTTCATTCCATGCCATTCCTTTTCATTCTCCATTCCATTTCATTCCATTGTCCATTCTTTTCCATTCAATTATCCATTCTTTTCTCTTCCATTCCATTCCTCTTTCCATTCAATTGCGTTCTATTCCATCATCCATTACATTTCTTTCCATTCCAGCCCATCCTCCATTCCTTTCCATTCCATCCTACATTCCATTCCATTCTATTCTATTGTATTCCATTCTTCTTTTCATTCCATTCCATTGCCTCTTCCATTCCCTTCCATTCCATTCAATTCGACATTCACTTTGATTCCATTCCCTTTCTTTCTTCATTCCATTTCATTCCATCGAATTCCAGTCTCCATTTCATTCCATTACATTCCATTTCATTCCATCCCATTCCATTCCATTTTCCATTGCTTTCCGTTTTCTTCTTTATTCCGTCTATTTGATTCTATTCTATTCTCTACTTAATTCCATTCCATTCTTTTTTCCATTCCATTCTTTTCCATTCTTTATTCCATTTATTTCATACTCCTTTCTTTTCTATTCCATGCTGCATTCCATTCCATTCCACTTTTCTCTCCAATCTGGATTCCTGTCCATTTTATTCTCCATTCCATTCCATTCTTTTCTCCATTTGATCCATTTCCATTCCATTCTTTATTTTATTCCATTTCATAACATTCTCCATTCCATTCCATTATTCATTCCATTTATTTTCCCATTCCATTCTCCATTCAATTTCATTCTCCGTATCATTCCAGTTTTCATTTCATTCACCATTCCCCTTCATTCAATTCCATTCTTCATTTCATTCCATTCTCCATTCTATTTAATTCCACCCCATTCTCCTTTTTATTACATTCCATTTCATTTTCCATTCCATTCCTTTCTATTCTATTCTCTATTTCATTCAATTTTATTCCAATCTTTATTTCATTCCATTTCATGCCATTCTCCATTCCATTCCATTCTCCATTTCATTTATTTGCATTTCATTCTCTATTCCTTTCCATTCTATTTCATTTTCCATTCCATTTTATTCCATTTCATTCCATTCTCTTTTGAATTCCATTCATTATTCAATTCCATTCTCCCTTCTGCTACATTCCTTTCCATTCTCTATTCCATTCCGTTTCATTCTCCATTACATTCCATTTCTTTCCATTATCCATTCCATTCCCTTCTGCATTCCATTACATTCTCTGTTGTATTCCATTCCTTTACATTCCATTCTCTATCCCATTCTCTTTTCCATTTTCTTCCATTCTTCACTTTATTTAATTTCAGTACATTCCATTCTCCAGTGTATTTCATATCATTCCATTCTATATTTCATTCCATTCCTTTCTCCTTTCTATTTTATTCGATTCTCTTTTTCATTCCAGTGCTTTCCAATCACCATTCCACTTTATTCCATTCTCCGTTCAATTCCATTCTACTCCATTCTTCATTCCATTGCATTACCTTCTCCATTGCATTCTGTTCCATTACATTCCAGTTTTTACTTAATTTAATTCCATTACATTCCATTCTCCACTCTGCTTTATTTAATTACACTCTCCATTACATTCTTTGTCTATCTCCATTTGATTTCATTCAATTCTCCATTCGACTCCAGTATTTTCCTATCTCAGTTTCATTCCATTCCCTTCTCCATTCCATGCCATACCATTGCAACCCATTTCAATCCCCATTTCATTCCATTCCATTCCATTCCATTCTACATGCCATTCTCAATTGCATTTTATTCTCCATTCCATTCTCCATTCCATTTCATTACATTTCACTCCCTTCCATTCCATTTTATCCTATTCTCCATTCTATTGAATTTCATTCTCCAGCCCATTCTATTCTCCATTTCATTCCATTTTATTCTGCATTCTATTCCATTCCACTTTCCCTTCCATCCTGCATTCCTTTCCATTCTCCATTTCCATTTCCATTCCATTTGATTGCCTACTCCATTTTTCTATACCTTCCCCGTTTCATTACATTCTTTGTTCTTTTTAAATCTGCATTACCTTCTCAATTCCATTCCATTCCATTGTCGATTCGGTTCTATTCCATTCATTTCCCCATTCCATTTCAATTGCCATTCCATTCCATTCCATTCCATTCCATTCCATTCCATTGTATTCCATTCCATCCTCTTTTCCTATACCTTCCATCCTACACTTTTTTTTACGTTCAATTCCATTCTCAACTCCATTCTTCCTTTCATTTCTTTCTGTTAGCCATTCCATTCCATTCTCCGTTTCATTCCATTTCATTCTGCATTACATTCAACTCCATTCCATTCCATTATCCACTTCATTAAATATAATTAAATTAAATTAAAATCCACCCTATTCCGTTTTATTCTATTCCTCTCCACTCTCCATTACATTCCAATCCATTCCATTCAATTCTACATTCCATTTCATTCCTTTCCATTTCGTTCCATTCCATTTTCCATTTCATTCCATTCCATTAATTTCTCCATTCAATTCTATACTCCATTTATTTGATTCCCATCCATTCTCCATTGCATTTCATTCCATTCCTTTTTCTATCTCATTCCATTCCATTCTTTATTCCGTTCCATCCTCCATTTCATTGTATTAGATATTTTTCTGCATTTTCCATTTCATTCCATTCCACTCTCCATTCCCCACTGCATTCCATTAAATTCTGCATTCACTTCCATTCTATTTTATTCCATTACATTTTCTATTCCATTTCATTCCATTACACTCTCCATTCGATTTTACCCCATACCTTTTTTCATTCTATTTCATTGTCTGTTCCATTCCATTCTCTATTCCTTTTTATTTTCCATTCCTTTCTTCGTTCCATTCCAATCTCCATTTTGTTTAATTCCTCATTACATTCCAGTTTCCATTCCATTCTCCATTCTATTTTTTTCTCCAATCCATTCCATTCTGTATTCCATTCCATTCAATTCCATTTTTCATTCCATTCGGTTCCATTGCATTCCATTCTCTATTCCATTTAATTGCATTCTTTTCTCCATTCCATTCCATTGCATTAAATACTCCATTCCATTCTCCATTGTATTTCATTTTCCATTCGATTTCACTTAATTTCTATCATCTCCATTTTGCATTCCATTCCATTTCCAAATCTATTGCTTTCTCCATACAATTCCATTCTCCATTCCACTCCTTTCAATAACATTGTATATTCGATTAGATTAAATTCTCAATTGCAATAATTATTTTTGTCCATTCATTTCCATTCCATTCTTTATTCCATTCCATTCCATTCTCCATTGCATTCCATTCCTTTGCATTCTCCATTCCATTCCATTCTCCATATTTTTTCATTGTCCATTTAATTCCATTCCATTCCATTTCCCCTTCCATTCCCTATTTGGTTCCATTCCATCATTCTTTTCATTTAATTAAATTACATTCTATTATTACATATATTATTCTATTATTCTTTTCATTCCATTCTATTCCATTCCATTGCCCAATCCATGTCATTCTCTTTTCTATTCAATTACATTCACCATTCCTTTCCATTCCATTAAATTCCTTTCCATTCCATTCCATTCTATTCTTTTCCATTCAACTTCCAATTCTATTTCCTTCCATTCCATTCCCCATTGCATTTTCCATTTCATTCCATTCTCTGTTCCATTCCATTCTCTTCTCTACTCCCTTCCATTAAATTCCATTCTCCTTTCCATTCTATATTTAATTCTCTGTTCAATTCCATTCTCCATTTCAACCCATTTCATTCCATTCTCCTTTGCATACCATTTAGTATTCCATTCTATCAAATTCCATTCCATTCAATTCCTTTCTCTATGGCATTCAATTCTCCACTTTTTCCATTATTTCTTCAATCCATGCATTCTCTTTTCTCTTTAATTCCGTTCTCCATCCTCTTCCATTTTATTCCATTCAATTCCATCCAATTCTCTATTTCATTCTCCATTCCATTCCATTCTTCATTTCCTTCCATTCCATTCCACCCCATAACATTCTATTCCACTCCCTTCTCTCTTCCATTCTTTTCCATTCTCCATTCCATTTTAAATTCCCTTCCATTCCATTCGATTATCCATTCCATTCCCTCCCTTTCCATTCCATTCTCCATTTCACTCCTTTCCATTGCATTCCATTCTCCATTTTATTTCATACCATTCCATTCATTTTCAATCCATTCTCCATTCCATTAAATTCCAGTCCAATCCATTCTCCATTCCATTCCCTTCTGCCTTTCATTCTTTTTCATCCCATTCTGTATTTCATTCCATTATACATTTCATTCCATTTTTATTGCATTTCATTGTGCATTCCGTTCCATTGTCAATTACATTCCATTCTCTATTACATGTCATTTCATTCCCTTTTTTCATTCCATTGCATAATCCGTTTCATTCCATTTTGAATTCCATTCCAGTCTCCACGTCATTTGATTCTAAACCATTTTCCATTCCATTCCAAACCATTCTTTATTCCATTCCCTTCTGTTCCCTCCAATTCAATTCCATTCTATATTCCACTCTATTCCATTGCATTCCATTGTCCATTTTATTTCCTTCCATTCCATTCCACTTCAGACCATTCTCAATTCCATTTCATTGCAGTCCACTCCATTCTGCATTCCATTTTATTCCTACCTTCATTCTTTTCCATTCCATTCTCTGTTTCTTTCCTTTCTATTCCATTCCATTATCCATTACATTCCATTTTTATTACATTCCATTGTCCATTACATTCAATTTTAATTTACATTCCATTCCTTTTTACATTCCATTCTTTTCTCCATTTCATTCCATTTTAAATTCCATTCCAGTTTCCAAGCAATTTGATGTCATTTCATTCTCCATTCCTTTCCAATACATTCTTCACTCCATTCCATTCCATCCCATCCCATCCCATCCCATCCCATCCCATCCCATCCCATCCCATCACATCACATCCCATCCCATTCCATTCCATTCCATTCCATCTCCATCCCATTCTCAATTGAAATATCTATTTCTTTCCCTTCTCCATTCCATTCCATTGTCCATTAATTTTCATTCCATTCCATTCTCCATTCCATTTCTTTCCATTCCATTCTCCATTACTTTCCACTTCTTTATTCTTTCCATTCCATTCCATTCCACTCTATTCCATTCCATTCCAGTCTATTCTATTCCATTCCATTTCATTCCATTCTCCATTCTATTCCATTCCATTATTCCTTTCATTCCATTCTCCAATCCATGCCACTCTTTTTTCTATTAAATTCCATTCCTTATTTCCATTTGATGCCATTCCATTCCATTCTGAATTCCATTCCATTCTCCATTCCCTTTCATTCCATTCGACTCCATAATCCATTCCATGGCATTCCATTCCATGGCATTCCATTCCATTATGTTCCATTCCATTCTCCATTCCATTATTCATTCCATTCCATTCCATTCTCCATTCCATTCAATTTCTTTCTCCATTTCATTCCTTTCCATCCTACATTCCATTCCATTCTCCAATCCATGCCATTATCTTTTCTATTCAATTCCGTTCTCAATTCCATTCAATTCCATTTCATTCCATTCCTTTCCATTCAATTCCCAATTCTGTTCCATTCTATTCCATTTACCTTTCATTCTCTATTGCATTTTCCACTTCACTGCTTTCTTCATTTCCTTCCATTCTCTTCTCCATTCCTTTTCATTAAATTCCATTATCCATTCCAATCCTCAATCCATTCTCCATTCAATTCCATTCTCAATTCTATTCTATGCCTTTCTCCATTACTGTTCATTCCGTTCCATTATCCATTTCATTTCATTGCATTCCATTCTCCATTCCATTCTGTTTACTTCTTCGTTCCATCAAATTTCATTCCTTTGTTTATGCCATTCCATTCTGCATTCAATTCCATTTTATTCTTCAATCAATGCCATTCTGTTTGCTATTTAATTCCATTCTTCATTCCATTCCATTTTATTTCATTCCATTCCATCCTCCATTCCACTCAATTCTCCCTTCCATTCAATTCCATTCTTCATTGCTTTCAACTCCATGATCCATTCCATTGCAGTCCATTTAATTTTCCACTCCATTCCATTCCATTCCATTGTCCAGTCTGTTCTCCATTTCTTTCCATTCCATTCCAATCTGCTTTCCATTCTCTTCCCTCCCATTCAATTTCATTCTCCATTCCACTCCATTCAATTCCATTCCATTCTCCATTCCTTTTTATTTTCATTACATTCCATTGATTTTTCTATTTCATTCTCCATTCCATTCAATTTTGTTTTCCATACCATTCAAATCCATAATCTATTCCACAGCATCCTGTTCCATTCCCCATTTTATTCTCCATGCCATTCCTTTCCATTTTTCATTCCATTCTCCATTCTATTCCATCCCATTCCATTCCATTCTCCTTTCCATGCCATTTCATTCTACATTCTATTCCATTCTCCAATCCATGCCATTTTTTTCTATTCTATTCCATTCTCCATTCCATTCCATTTCATTCCTTTACATTCCATTTCATTATCCCTACCAGTACTTTCCAATGCATTGAGTTCTCCATTCCACTCCATTCCATTCCATTCCATTCCATTCCATTCCATTCCATTCCATTCCATTCCATTCCATTCCATTCCAAAAGTTTGCATTCCATTATGTTTCATTCTCCATTCCATTTCATTCTATTCTATTTTCATTGCTTTCCATTATTCATTTCATTCCCCATTCCATTCCATTCTCCATTTAATCCCGTTCTCTTTTCCATTCTGTGTTCCATACCATTGCATTTCTCTTTATTTCATTCCATTCTACTTTATTCTCCATTCCATTCCATTCCATTATTGATTCAGTTCCTTTAAACTTTCCATTCCATCCTCCATTCCATTCCGCCTCCTCTCCACTCTACATTTAATTCCATTTTCTTCTCTATTTGATTCCATCCTCCATTTCATTTCACTCTCTATTCCATTCCTTTGAATTCTCCATTCCATTCTATTCCATTCTCTTTGCCATTGTATTTCATTCTATATTCCATTCCATTCCATATCATTCTCCAGTCAATTGCATTCCATTCCATTCCATTCCTTTGTATTCTCCATTCCATTCTCTTTGCCATTCCACTCCATTCTCCATTCTATTAAATTCCTTTCTATTCTCTATACCATTCTCCATTTTATTCGATTCCATTTCTATTCCATTTCATTCCATTCTCCATTCCATTCCATTCCATTCCATTCCATTCCATTCCATTCCATTCCATTCCATTCCATTCCATTCCATTCGCCTGCCTATTCCGTTACATTCCATTCTACATTACATTTCATTCTGTTCCATTCTATTCTTTGTTCCATTCTGTTTCTATTGCATTCCAATGTTTTTTTTTCCATTTCATTCTCCATTGTATTTCATTCTCCATTGCATTTCATTCCATTTTTTTCCGTTCTCTATTCCATTCCATTTTCCATGCCATTCCACTCTCCTTTTCATTTCATTTCATTCTTGAATTCATTGCACTCCGTTCTTTATTTTATTTAATTCCATTCTTCATCCCATTCCATTTTCCATTTCATTCCATTCTCCACTCCACTATATTAAATTTCATTCTCCATTCCAATCTCCATTGTATTGTCCATTCCAATCCATTCTGCATTCCTTTCCATTCTTCATTCCATTACATTCTCTTTTCTATTCAATTTCATTGCACTATCCATACCATTCTCCCTCTCATTCCATTCCATCCCACTCTTTATTGCATTCTCCATTTCATTCCATTTCATTCTCGATTCCATTGTATTCTGAATTCTATTTCATCTGATGTCATTCCATTCCATTCTCTATACCATTCTTCATTCCATTCATTTCCATTCCTTTTGTGTCCTATTACTTTCTCCTTTACAATTCATCCCACTTTTCATTCCATTTGAGTACATTCCCCATGTTATTGATTTTCGTTTCATCGCATTCCATTCTCCATTTCATTCCATTCTATTCCATTCCATTCCATTCTACATTCAATTCCACTTCCATTGCATTTCATTGTCCATTCCATTCTCTATTCCGTCTCATCATTCTATACTACATTTCATTCCATTCCGTTTTCTATGTCATTCCAATCTCCTTTCCATTCCATTTTCAATTCCATCCCATTCTCCATGCCATTACATGTCTTTCCATTCTCCATTTATTTCTATTCCATTCCCCATTCCGTTCTATTCCATTCCATTTCTTTTCATTCCTTTACATTACACTTTATTACATTTCATTCTCCATTCCATTATCCATTTTATTTTACATTTCATTCTATTCTCCATTCCATTCAATTCCATTCTCCTTTAGTTTCCATTCCATTCCATTCTCCATTCCCTTCTCCATTGAGTTCCATTCTCCATTCGATTCCATGTCATTCTTCTTTCCCTTCCATTCCATTCTGCTCTCCATTCCATTGATTTCCAATCCATTCTCCATTACAATTTTGTTTTTCATTACATTGCATTCTATTCTTCATGCCATTCCATTCTCCAATCCATTCCATTCTTCAATCTATGCCATTCTCTTTTCTATTCAATTCCATTCCCCATTACATTTCAATTTATTCCATTGTTTTTCATTCTTTATTTCATTTCATTCTCCATTCCATTGAATTACACTCTTCATTACATTCAACTCTATGATTCATTCCATTTCATTCCATTCCATTCTTCATTCCATTCCAATCAGTTCCAACCTTCATTCCATGCCATTGAATTCTCCATTCCATTCCATTCCATTCTCTTCACTATTTCATTCTGTTCTTCATTCCATTCCATTGTATATCATTCTCCAAGGCATTCCATTCCATTCTCCATTGCATTCTCCATTCCATTCCATTACATTCTCCATTCCATTCTATCCCATTCTCCAATCCTTTCCATTCCTTCTCTATTCCATTTCATTTCATTCTCTATAGCATTCTCCATTCCATTCCTTTTTCTTTGCCTTCCATTCCTTTATCCATTCCATCCTCTATTTTATTGGAGTCCATTCAGCATTGAATTGCATTCTGTTTCATTCCATTCCATTCCATTCCATTCTCCATTTCATTATATTTTACATCCCCTTCTCCATTCAATTCCACTCTCCATTTCATTATCCATTTATTTCCATTCTCCTTCCATTCTATTCTTCTTTCCATTTTATGCCATTCTTCATTCCATTCCATACCAGTCTACATTCAATTTAATTCCATTCCATTCTTAATTTATTTATTCTCTTCCATTTCATTGCATTTTCCATTTCATTCTCATTTCCATTAAATTATTTATTCCATTCTCCATTCCATTCTATTCCATTCCATCCCATTATATTATTTCTTTTTCCATTCCGTTCTATTCCATTTTCCATTCCATTCCATCCCACTCCATTCCATTCCGTTCTATTGACCTTACCGTGCTCCATAGTATTTTCCATTCCATTTAATTCTCCGTTTTATTCAATTCCATTATCCATTCCATTCTTTTCATTCTCCATTCCTTAACATTTCTTTTCATTCTCTATTCTATTTTCCATTCAACTGTATTGTCCATTTTTTTCCCTTCCATTCTCCATTCCATTCCATTCCATTCCATTCCTGTCCATTCTCCAATCCATTCTATTCTTTTTCCATTCAATTCCATTCTTCATTTTATTCTCCATTAAATAATTTTCCTTTCCATTTTCCATTTCATTCCATTCTCTATTTCATTCAATTCTATTCTTCATTCCATACCATTTCGTTCTCCATTTTATTGCATGTCATTCCATTCTGCATTCCATTCCATTTTCCATTCCATTTCATTTCATTCCTTTCCTTTCCCCATTGCATTCTATTCCACTTGATTTCATTCCATTCATCATTCCACTCCATTCCATTGCCTTCCATTTCCCTTTCTTTCCATCCTATCCTCAATTCCTTTCGATTCCATTACCCGTTCCAATTCATTCCCATTCCATTTCATTCCAACTCCTTCTCGATTCCATTTCATTCCATTCCATTCCATTCTTTTTTCTATTCCAGTCCTTTCTTCATTCCCTACCATTCCATTCCATTCTTTATTTAATTCAATTCCATTCCATTTTCCATTCGCTTTTATTCCATTCTTTATTGCATTCAATTCAATTCCATTCTATTCTCCCTTCCATTTCATTTCATTCTGGATTCTTTTCCATTCCATTCAATTCTATTCGCCTCTGCATTTCATTCCATTCTCCATTCCATTTCATTCCATCCTTCATTGCTTTCAATTCCATTCTCCATTCCACTTGATTGCATCCGATTCTCCATTCCTTTCCATTCAATTGTCCGTTCCATTCCATTCTATTCTCTTCCATTTTCTCCATTTCATTCAATTTTTTCCAGTCTTCATTCCCCTCCATTTTTCACTACATTCCATTCTAATTTTAGTTACATTGCTTTCCATGCCATACTCTATTCCATTCTCTATTTCATCCCACTCCATTCTTCATTTCGTTTAATTTCATTACATTTCTTTTTCCAATCCATTCCATTTAATTCTGTTTTTCATTTCTTGTCATTATTTTTCTACTCCATGCTATTTCATTCTCCATTGCATTCCAGTTTTTCTGATCTTCATTCCACTTTATTCCGTTCTTCATTTGATTCCATTGTATTACATTTTCCATTTCATTCTATTCCACTCTTCATTTCATTCCCATCGACATTCCATTCTCTATTCTATTTCATTCCCCATTCCATTCTCCTTTACATTAACTTATATTTCACGTTATTACCTTCCATTATATTTGATTTTCCATTCCATTCCATTACTTTCCATTCTGCATTCCATTCCATTTCTTTCTCCATTGAATTCTGCATTCTATTTCAGTACTTTCCAATCTCCATTCCATTCCATTGCATACTCTATTCTGTTCCAGTTCGTTCCATACTCCATTCTATTCCAATCCCTTCTCCATTCCATTTTGTTCTCCATTCCATTCTACATTCCCTTCTCCATTCCATTCCATTCTTTGTTCCACTGCATTACATTTCACTCCATTCCATTCCATTCTATTCGGTTCTCTTTTCCAATCCATTCTCCATTCGGTTATATTCTCAATCCTATTGCATTTCTTTCCACATTCTATTTCATTCCTTCCTCCATTCCATTCCATTTTATTTCATTCCATTCCATTCTAAACTCCAATCTGCATTTAATTTCATTTCATTCTCCGCAGCATTCCATTATCCATTTCATTCCATTAAATTCCATTGCATTCCATTCTGCATTCTATTACATTCCGTCCATTCTCCTTTCCATTGCACTCTCCTTTCCATTCTATTCAATTGGATTCAATTCTCCATTCCATACTCCATTCCATTTCATTCTCCATTCTATTCCATTCCATTCTGCATTTTATTCAATTCCATTTTCCATTCCATTCCTTACAATTCCATTCAACTCTATTCTTTATTCCATTTTGTTCCATTCTATTTTTTCTTATATTCCAATCCATTCCAACCCATTCTACATTCCATTCCATTCTTCACTCAGTTCAATTCAGTTCTATTTTCTATTCCTTTCCATTCCATTCTATTCTACTTTACATTTCATTAAATTCCATTCCATCCTATTCTGCATTCTATTCCTTTCTCCCATTAATTGCCTTACATTCCTCTCGATTCTCCATTACTTTACATTCAATTCTCCATTCAATTAAATTCCATTCACTGTTTATTACTTTCCATTCCATTTTGTTCCATTCTCCATTCCATTCGGTTTCATTCCATCCCCCAAACCATTCAATCCTATTCCATTCCAATCCATTTTATTCTGCATTACTTCTATTCCTTTCCTTTCCATTCTACACTCCACTCCATTTCATTCCATTACATTTTCCATTTTCTATTCTATTTCATTTGCATTCCATTTTGCATATTCTTCCATTCTTCATTTCATTCCATTCCATTCTCCAATCAATTCCATTCCGTGCTCTGTACTATTTCATTTCATTCCATTCCATGCTTGATTTCCTTCCATTCCATTCCATCTTACATTTCATTCGAGTCCATTCTCTATTCCGTTTCACTCTATTCCATTCGATTCTTCATTCCATTTTATTCCATTCGATTTCCATTGCATTTCATTGTCCATTGCATTCAATTCTGCATTCCATTCCATGCTCCATTCTATTACATTTTTAATTCTGTTCTATTCCATTTCATTCTCCATTCCATTCCATTCACTCTCCATTCCATTCAATTCCATTCCATTGTATTATCTGTTCCATATCATTCCATTTTATTTTATTCTGCGTGCCGTTATACTCTATTCCATTCAATACATTACTCCATTCCATTCGATTCTATTCTGTTCTATTCTCCATTGATTCCATTCCATTTTATTCCATTCTCCATTCCACTTCTTTTGATCCCAATTCATTTCATTCCATTTTCCATTACATTCTCGTCTATTATACATTCCACTCCATTCAATTCTCCATTCCATCAATTCTGTACTGGTACATTCTCCATTCCATTCCTTTTTTCATTCCATGCTTTATTCCATTCCATTCCATTCCTTTTTCCTTTCCATGCTTTATTCCATTCCATTCCATTCATCTTCCCTTTCCATTCCATTCTCCCTTCCATTATACACTCCATTCCCCATTCCTTTCCATTTCATTCTCCATTATCCATTCCATTCTGCATTGTTTCATTTCACTCCACTCCATTCTCCTTCCATCCATTCCCTTCCATTATCCTTCCTCTTCTATTCTATGCCATTCCTTATTCGATTCCATTCTTCATTCCATTTCATTCTTCTTTCCATTCCGTTTTCCATTCCATGCTCCATTCCATTCCATTCTCCATTCCATTTCCTTCTCCATTCCATCCTTTCATGTCGTTTTCAACGCCATTCCATTCTCTATTCCATTCAATTCTCCATTCCCTTCCACTCAATTTCATTCATAATTCCATTCTACTTCATTTCGTCCTCCATTCCACTTCATTATTTTGAATATCCATTCCATTCCATTCTACATTCAATTTTCCATTGCATTTCTTTCTCCATTCGATTCCATTCTTTATTCCCTTCTATTTCTTTCCATTCTCTTTTCCATTAATTTTATTTCTCCCTTCCATTCAATTCCTTTGTCCCTTCACTTACATTCCATTCTCCATTCCATTGCATAACATTTCATTCTCCCTTCCATTCCATTCCTTTCCATTCTCCATTTGATTCCATTACGATTCCATTCCATTCTCTATTTAATTCCTTTCCATTTTATTCCATTCTCCATTCCATTCTCTATTACATTTCATTCTCGATTCCATTCCATTCCGTTCTTCATTTCATTTAATTCAATTACATTCGATTCTCCTTTTAATTCCATTCCATTTCATTACATTCTCCATTCCATTTCATTCCATTCTCCATTCCATTTTATTCCATTCAACTCTGCATTCCTTTCCATTCCTTTCTCTATTCCATTCCATTCTCCAATTCATTCAATTTTATTCTATTTTCCATTCACTTCCATTTCATTCTGCATTCTCTTTTATTTTGCATTCCATTTCATTCTATTCCATTTTATAATTCATTCCATTCTCCATTTAATTATCCATTCCATTTAATTCCATTATCCAATTCATTATCCATTTTATTCTTCATTTCATTTTATTCTCCATTTCATTCAATTTTTTTAGTCCCTTTCATTCCATTGCATTCTACATTCCTTTCTTTTTCATTCCTTTCCCCACTCCATTCTGCATTCAGTTCCATTCTCCATTCCATTTCATTCCATTCTCCATTCCATTCCAATCCATTCTATTCTTAATTCCCTTCCATTCTATTTTCCATTCCATTCCATTCCTTTCCCTTCTGCATTCCATTCCATTCCATTATATTACATCTCATTCTCCATTCCATTCCATTTTCCATTTCATTCCATTCCATTCTACTCCATTCTTTATTTCATATCATTCCATTCTATTCCATTTTCTATTCTATTCTATTTCCGTTTCATTCCAATTTCCTTTTTCTTCCATTCTTCATTCAATTCTATTCTGTTCGCCAATCAATGCCATTCCATTTTTTGTACATTCCATTCCATTCCATTCCATTTTCCACTCCTTTTCGTTCTGTTTCATTCCATCTTTCATTTCATTCTAATCCATTCTCTATTCCATTCCATTCTATTCAATTCCATTCTTCATCCCGTTTTATTCCATTTCATTTCCATTGCATTTCATTTTCAATTGCATTCCATCCTCCATTCCTTTGAATTCCATTCCATTCTCCATTCCATAAAATTTTGATTTCCATTCTATTCCATTCCATTCTATTAAATTCTCCATTACATTTAATTCCTTTCCATTGCATTGTCTGTTTCATATCATTCCATTCAATTTTATTCTGTGTGCCGTTTGACTCTATTCCATTCTATACTGCCCTCCATTTCATTTGATTCCATTCAGTTAATTCTCCATTGATTCCATTCTATTCCATTCTCAATTCCATTTCATTTGATTCCAATTCCTTTCATTCCATTTTCCAGTCAATTCCATTTTCCAGTCAATTCCATTTCATTATACATTCCTCTCCATTCAATTCTCCATTCCATCTATTTTATACTGGTTCATTCTCCATTCCATTCCATTCTATTCCTTTTTCAATCCATGCTTTAGACCATTCCATTCCATTCCTGTTTCCTTTCCATTCCATTTTTCATTTGATTCCATTCCATTATTATTATTTTTTTTAGAAAGGAAGAAAAAGAATAAAAAAAAAAGAAAAGAAAAAGAATAAAGGAAAGGAAGAAAGAGGAAGAGGAAGAGGGAGAGAGAACAGGGGTGTTGCTTTATTGCCTGGGCTAGAATGCAGTCTAAAACTGGGTATGCCTGTAATTGTGTTTAATAATAGAGACGTTAAAAAAAATGAGGGAAGAAAATAATTAACAAGCAGCCAACCAATATTTCATTTAAACCTGTAAATATGTGTGATGTAGTACTGATAAGAGTGTATATTTTGTGTATTTAAAGTGGAGAGTTCTATGAATGTTAATTAAGTCTTAAGTCTACTTGTTCCAGATCTGAGTTCAAGTCCTGGATATCGATGTTAACATTCTGTCTCATTGATCTATCTAATATTGATGTTGAAGTCTCCCGCTATTATTGTGTGGGGGTCCAAGTATCTTTGTAAGTCTTATATATCTGGGTATTTCTGTATTGGGTGCATATATGTTTAGAATCTTTAGCTCTTCTTGTTACATTGATCCTTTTATCTTTATGTAATATCCTTCTTTGCTTCTTTTGATCTTTGTTGCTTTGAAATCTATTTTATCAGTAAAAATTGCAACTCCTGCTTTCTATTTATTTATTTTACCTCTCCATTTGGTTTGTAAATTTTTCACCATCCCTTTGTTTTGAGTCTTTATGTATCCTTGCATGTGAGATGGATCTGGTTGTAGCATACCAATGGGTCTTGGCTTTTTTTGCCTGTCTGTGTCTTTGGATTGGGGGATTTAGTTGATTTAAATTTAGAATTAATAACAATATATGTGTGTTTGATACTGTCACTTAATGTTAGCTGGCTGTTTTGCCCATTAGTTGATGCAATTTCTTAATTATGTTGATGTTCTTTATTTTTTGGTATTTTTTTAGAAAGGCTGATACTGGTTGTTCCTTTCTATTTGTAGTGGTTCTTTCAGAAGCTCTTGTAAAGCAGGCCTGGTGGTGATGAAATCTCTGAGTGCTTCCTTGTTCAGAAAAGATTTTATTTTTCCTTCGCTTATGAAGCTTAGTTTGGCTGGATGTAAAATTCTGGGTTGAAAGTTTTTTTCTTTAAGGATGTTGAATATTGGCCCCCACTCTCTTCTGGCTTGTAGGGTTTCTACTGAGAGATCTGCTGTGAGTCTGATGGGCTTCCCTTTATGGGTGACCTGACCTTTCTCTCTGGCTGCCCTCAGTATTTTCTCTTTCATTTCAAGCCTGGTGAATCTGGCGATTATGTGCCTTGAGGTTGGTCTTCTTTAGGAATATTTTTGTGGTGTTCTCTGTATTTCCTGGAGTTGAATATTGTCCTGCCTTGCTAGGTTGGGAAAGTTTTCCTGAATAATATCCTGAAGCATATTTTCCAGCTTGGATTGATTCTCTTCGTCACATTCAGGTACACCTATCAAACGTAGATTAGGTCTTTTCACATAGTCCCATATTTCTTGGAGACTTTGCTCGTTCTTTTTTATCCTTTTTTCTCTAATCTTGTCTTTTTGTTTTATTTCATGAAGTTGGTCTTCGACCTCTGATATCTTTTCTTCTGCTTGATCAATTCGGCTGATAAAACTTGTGCATAGTTCACAAAGTTCTCGTGTTGTATTTTTCAGCTCCATTAATTCACTTATATTCCTCTCTAAATTGTGTGTTATTGTTAACATTTCTTCAAACCTTTTTTCAAAGTTCTTGGTTTCTTTGCATTGGGTTAGAACAAGTTCTTTTAATTCCCAGAAGTTTCTTATCATCCACTTTTTAAAGCCTGCTTCTGCTAATGGAACACAGTCTTTCTCCATCAGGCCTTGTTCTGTTTCTGATGAGGAACTGTGATCCCCTGTAGAGGGAGAGGCATTCTGATTTTGGGTATTCTCAGCCTTTTTAGGCTGTTTTCTTCCCTTCTTTATAGATTTATCCATCTGTGGTCTTTATAATTACCGTCTTTATAGTTGGGTTTCTGAATGGACGTCCAACTTGTTGATTCCCGGCGCTAGAATCTGAGCAACCCACTGCGCCGGCCAAAACAGCGGCTTTAAGATTGATGGTGCTTTTCTGACTCTGCACCAAGAACCGCCACACCAAGGCAGCGGCAAAACCGCCTCACCGGCCTCAAGAGTCACGCTGGCGACACGTGGGGCTCCTCCGCTGGGAATCTCCTGGTGTGTGAGCAACAAAAATTGATCTGAAAGTGTGGTGTCCTCTCGTTCTCTGCTCTTTCAGTGGGAGCTGCAATCCCGAGCTGCTAGTGATCAGCCATCTTGGATCTCTCTCCCGATTCCATTCCATTATACTCTCCATTCTCCATTCCTTTCTATTCCACTCTCCATCCTCCATTCCATTATACATTCAGTTCCATTCCACTGCATTCCATTCTCCAGCCGTCTTATTCCCTACCATTCTCCATTCTGTTCTATTCCATACTATTCCTGATACGATTCCATTCTCTATTCCATTTCCTTCTCCATTCCATCTTTTCTTCAATTGTGTTTTCAAAGCCATTCCATTCTATATTCCATTCAATTCTCTTTTCCATTCCATTTCTTTCCATGCTTGATTCCATTTCATTTCATTCCATCCTCCATTACACTTTATTCCATTTTATTCTCCATACCATTCCATTCCATTCTCCATTCCATTCCAATCTCTATTCGATTTTCCATTGCATTCCATTCCATTTTCCACTCCATTTTCCATTCCGTTCCATTCTTTATTCCACTCCATTCCATTCCATTCTGCACTCCATTCCATTCCTTTCCATTCTCTATTTGATTCCATTCACGATTCCATTCAATTCTCCATTTAATTCCGTTCCATTTCATTCCATTCTCCATTGCTTTTCATTCTTGATTACGTTCTCAATTTCATTCCATTCTCAACTTTGTTACATTAGGTGCTTGATTCCATTCCATTCCATTCCCATTCCATTTTTGATTCCATTTCATTCTCAATTCCATTCAATTCTCCACCCCCTTCTTCATTTATTTCCATTCCCTTTTATATTTAATTCCATTCTCCATTCCATTCCATTCCATTCAACTCTCCATTACCCTCTCTATTCATTTGTTTCTCCATTTCATTCCATTCCCCATTCCATTCCATTCCTTTTCATTCTGTATTCCATTTAATTTCATTCTCCATTCCATTCCATTCCTCCTTTTATTCTCCATTCCATTCTCCATTCCATATCATTCCATTCTGCATTCCAATACATTCCGTTCCATTTCCATTGCATTGCATTATACTATTTCATTCCATTCCATCCTCCATTACATTCCAGTTCACTCCCCATTCTTCTGCGTTCCATTGCTTTCTCCCTTCCATTTCATTCAATTCCATTCTTCAGTGTTGTTCCTTTCTATTCCATTCGATTTCTGTTGCATTCCATTTTCCATTCCTTCTTGTTGTTCGTTCAATTCCATTCTCCATTCTATTCCTTACTTCATTCCATTCCATTCTCCATTCCATTCCGTTTTTAATTTCATTCCATTCAATTCCATTCTCCTTTTCATTCCATTATGTTTCATTCTTCATTCCATTCCGTTTCATTTTTCATTCCATTCCATTCCATTCTCCATTTGCTTCTATTCTTCATTCCATTCCATTCTTCAGGTTTTTCCATTTCATTTTATTCTCCTGTCCTTTCTCCATTCCAATTTACTTTCAATTTAATTCTCCATTACATTAAATTTCGGTCTCCATTCTATTCCCTTTTCCATTTTTTATTCCATTCTCCATTCCATTCCATTCTACTCCATTCTTTATTCCATACCATTCCATTTAATTCTCCATATCATTCCATTCTACAATTCAAACCATTCAATTCAATTCTCAATTCCATACCCTTCAATTCAATTCCACTGTCTATTTCATAGCATTCCATTTTCCATTTGATTCGAATCCATTCCATTTCACTCTACATTCCATTCCATTCCATTCTCCATACTATTCTATTCCATACCATTCTCCTTAACATTCTATTCAATTCCTCTCCATTCTCTATTCTCTTACAATTCATTCCATTACATTACTTTCTGCACTCAGTTCCACTCCATTTCATTCTATTCTCCCTTCAATACCATTCCATTATCTGTTCCATTCCATTCCATATCGTTTGCCATTCCATTCCAATTTCCATTCCATTTCACTCTCCATTCTATTTCATTTTACATTCCATTCTCCATTAAGTTAAATTATTCATTCAATTTCACTCTCCTTTGTATTCTATTCTCCATTCCATTCCATTTCGTTCTTCATTTCATTCCATTATCGATTCCATTCTCCATTCCATTTCGATCTCCATTCCATTCCTTTCATTCCAGTCCATTCTGTTGCATTCTCCATTTCATTATATCTTATCCCTTTCTTCATTCCCATCCATTCCATTGTTTATTCTATTTATTTCTCCATTGTATTGAATTTCATTCCATTTTGCATTCCATTTTCCATTCCATTCAATTCTCCATTCCATTCCATTCCATTCCATTCCATTCCATTCTTTATTCCATTCCATTGCATTCTCTATTCCCTTCCATTCCATTCACCTTTCCATTCTATTCCGTTCTCTATTCCATTCCATTCTCCATTCCATTTCATTTCATTCTCTCTTGCATTCCATTCCAATCTCAATTTTATTTCTTTCTCTATTTCCATCCATTTAATTTTCCATTCTATTTCATTCTCCATTCCATTCATTTCCATTCCATTTTCCATTGCATTATCCATTCCCTTCCATTCTCCCTTCCTTTTTATTACATACTTCATTCCATTCCATTCTGTTCTGCATTCAATTTAATTTCGTTCTATGCTTTATTCTAATCCATTCAATTCTATTCTCCACTCCATTCCATTCTCCATTTGGTTCCATTCTCCACTTCATTCTCCAATCCATTTCTTTCTCCAATCTACTGTATTCCATTCCATTCTCTATTTCCTTGCAATCCACTCTCCATTTTTTTCATTTCATTCCATTCCCCGTATCATTCCATTCCATTCAATTATTCATTCCATTGTATCCCATTCCATTCCTTTCTCCATTCCATACCATTCCATTCTCTTTCATCATCCATTCCATTCCCTTTCATTCCCCATTCCATTGTCCAGTCCATTCTCCCTTGTTTTTTTTTTCATTCCATTCCATTCTCCATTTTATTCAATTCAATTGTCCATTCCATTCCATTGCGTTTTCCATTTCTTTCCATTTTATTTCATTATCCATTCCATTATCCATTGAATTCCATTTATTATTCCATTCTATTCCATTACCCATTCCATTCAATTCTATTCTCCATTTCTCTCTTTTTTATTGCATTCAATTTTCAATTCCATTTCATTCCAATCTCCAATCCATTTCATTCTCTATTCTATTCAAATCCATTCTACATTCCCTTTTTTTCCATTCCATTCTTCATTTCATTCCATTCCTTTCCATTCTCCATTTGATTCCATTCTACATTCCATACTGTTGCAGTCTTTTTTTTTAATTGCAAAGTACCTAATGTAGGTGACAGATTGATTGGTGCAGCAAACCACCATAGCACATGTATACCTTTGTAACAAACCTGTACATTCTTCACATGTATCCCAGAACTGAAAGTATAAAAAAATTATAAAACAAGAAAAGTCTCTTTTTGAATAGTGGATAGCAGTTACTGCTAAGAAATTTAGACATTTTAAACAGTTATTTAAAGCTTATGATTATTCTTTTAGAAACAAAAGGAAAAGAAGAAAGTTAGAAATAAAGAAAGAACATTTAAAAAATGAAGGAGAGGAAGAAAGTGGAAGAGGAAGAAGGAGAGAGAACGGGGTTGTTGCTTTATTGTCCAGGCTAGAATGCAGTCTAAAAATTTTTATGTCTATAATTGTGCTTAATAATAGAGACATGAAAAAAATGATGGAAGAAAATAACAAATAAGCAGCCAACTAATAATATTTCATTTAAACCTGTATATAGATGTGATGTGGTATTGACAAGAGTTTATATTTTGTGTATTTGAAGTGGAGAGTTCTATAAATGTTAATTAAGTTTACTTGTTCTTGTTCTCAGTTCAAATCCTGGATATTGTTGTTAATTTTCTGTCTCATTGATCTACCTAATATTGATGTTGAAGTCTCCCGCTATTATTGTGTGGGGGTCCAAGTCTCTTTGTAAGTCTTATAGATCTGGGTATTTCTGTATTGAGTGTGTATATATTTAGGATCTTTAGCTCTTCTTGTTGCATTGATCCTTTTATCACTATGTAATATCCTTCTTTGTTTCTTATGATCTTTGTTGCTTTGAAGTCTATTTTATCAGAGGCAAAAATTGCAACTCCTGCTTTTTATTTATTTATTTTTGCTCTCCATTTTGTTCTTAAATCTTTCTCCATCCCTTTGCTTTGAGTCTTTGTGTATCCTTGCATGTGAGATGAATCTGGATGCAGCATACCGATTGGTTTTGGCTTTTTTTTTTGCCTGTCTGTGTCTTTGGATTGGGGGATTTAGTCGATTTAAATTTAGAATTATTAATATATGTGAGTTACATACTGCCATTTAATGTTAGCTGGCTGTTTTGTCCATTAATCGATGTAAATTCTGATTATCTTGATGCTCTTTACTTTTTGGTGTTTTTTAGAAAGGCTGATACTGCTTGTTCCTTTCTATGTGTAGTGGTTCTTTCAGAAGCTCCTGTACAGCAGGCCTGGTGTTGATGAAATCTCTGAGTGCTTGCTTGTTCACAAAAGATTTTACTTTTCCTCACTTATGAAACTTAGTTTGGCTGGGTGTAAAATTCTGGGTTGAAAGCTCTTTTCTTTAAGGATATTGAATATTGGCCCCCCTCTCCTCTGGCTTGTAAGGTTTCTGCTGAGAGATCTGCTGTGAGTCTGATAGGCTTCCCTTCATGTGTATCCTGATCTTTCTCTCTGACTGCCCTCAGTATTTTCTCCTTCATTTCAACTCTGGTGAATCTGGCGATTATGTGCCTTGAGGTTGGTCTTCTTGAGGAATATCTTTGTGGTGTTCTCTGTATTACCTGGAGTGGAACATTGTCCTGCCTTGCAAGGTTGAGAAAGTTTTCCTGAATAATATCCTGAAGCATATTTTCCAGCTTGGATTGATTCTCTTCGTCACATTCAGGCACACCTAACAAACTAAGATTAGGTCTTTTCACATAGTCCCATAATTCTTGGAGACTTTGTTCCTTCCTTTTTATTCTTTTTTCTCTAATCTTGTCTTTTCGTTTTATTTCATTAAGTTCGTCTTCGACCTCTGATATCTTTTCTTCTGATTGATCAATTCGGCTGTAAAAACTTGTGCATATTTCGTGAATTTCTCGTGTTGTGTTTTTCAGCTCCATTAATTCACTTATATTCCCCTCTGAGTTGTGTTTTCTTGTTAACATTTCATCAAACCTTTTTTCAAAGTTCTCAGTTTCTTTGCATTGGGTTAGAACAAGTTCTTTTAATTCACAGAAGCTTCTTATCATCCACCTTTTGAAGCCTGCTTCTGTTAATGGAACATACTCGTTCTCTATCAGGCCTTGTTCTGTTGCTGATGAGGAACTGTGATCCCCTGTAGAGGGAGAGGCGTTCTAATTTTGGATATTCTCAGCCTTTTTAGGCTGGTTTCTTCCCTTCGTTTTAGATTTATCCATCTGTGGTCTTTATAATTACCCTGTTTATAATTGGGTTTCTGAGTAGACATGCAACTTGTTGATTCCCAGCACTAAAATCTGAGCAACCACTGCACAGGCCAAAACAGCAGCGTTAAGATTGATGGCGCTTTTCTGACTTTGCACCAAAACCCGCCACACCAAGGCAGCAGCAAAACCGCCTAGACGGAGACAAGAGTCATGCTGGCGACCCGTGGGGCTCCTCCCATGGGAATCTCCTGGTGTGTGAACAACAAAAATTCATCTCAAAGTGTGGCATCCTCTCGTTCTCTGCCCTTACACGGGGAGCTACAATCCTGAGCTGTTAGTGATCAGCCATCTTGGATCTCTCTCCCATAATTCAATTCTATTTGATTCCACTCCATTCCATTCCTTTGTCCATTGGATTCCATTCCATTCTCCACTCCACTGCATTCCATTTCTTTCTCCACTTTTTTCTATTACATTCTGCCTCCTATTTCATTTCATTCCATTCTTTATTTCATTCCATTATTCATTCCATTCCATTCCATTCCATTCCATTATATTTTATTCCATTCTGCATTCCATTCCATTCCGTTCTCCATTCCATTTTATTCTATTTCATTCTCCATTCCATTCCATTCAATTCCATTGTTCATTTCTTTCCTTTCTAGTCTCCATTCCATTTTATTCTCCATTCCATTCTTTATCACATTTTGTTTCATTTCATTCTCCATTCTATTTGATTTAATTCTATTTTCCATTCCATTCTCCATTACATTTTCCATTTCATTCAATTCCATTTCATTCTCCATTCCATTTCATGCAATTCCATTCTCCTTTCTGTTCCCTCTTATTATCCGTTCCATTCTATTCCATTCACTTGCATTCTTCATTCATATTCATTCCATTCTTCATTCTATTCCATTCCATTTTTGATTCTATTCCACTCCATTCTCCCTTCCATTCCATTCCATTCCACTTCATTCTTTATTGCTTTCCATTCCTTTCTCCATTCTTTTCCATTCTATTTTATTCTGTTCTTCATTCCATTCCATTTCATTTCCATTGCATTCCATTATCCATTCCACTCCATTCTCTATTCCATTCCATTCTACATTCCATTCCATTCTCCATTCCATCTCATTCTCCATTTCATTTTATTCCATTGTCTGTACCACTCGATTCCATTGCATACTATTCTCCATTCCATTGCATTCCATCCCATGAATTTTTTGTTCTGTTCAATTCCATTCCATTCCATTCTCAACTTCATTACATTCTATTTCATTCCCTTCCATTATGCATTCCATTCCATTTCATCCTTCATTCCATTTATTTCTATTCCACTTCTTTTTATTCCATTCCTCATTCCATTCCAATCCATTCTCCATTCCATTCCAATACATTTTTATTCCGTTCCGTTTCATTATTCATTTCATCTATTCGATTCTATTTCATTCCACGTTTCATTCCACTCCATTCCTTTTTCCAATACATTCCATTCCGTTCTTTATTTCATTTCATTCTATTCACCTTTTTTTCCATTGCATTCTACATTCCATTTTATTCCATTCCATTCCACTCTCCATTCTCCATTCCATTCCATTTCATTCTGCATTCAATTCCATTCTATTCCATTTTTCATGCCATCCCATCCCATTTCATTCTTCATTTCATTCCATTGCATGGCATTCTCCATTCAATTCCATTCTCCATTAGATTTCATTCTCCAAGGCAATCCAATTTCCATTCCATTCTCCACTCCATTCCATTTTCTATTCCTTTTAGTTCTTCATTTTTTTGTAGTTTGCATTCCATTCTCCATTCCATTTTATTCTCCATTCCATTCCATTCACTTCCATTCTTCACTGCATTCCACTTCATTCCATTATCTATTCCATTTCAATCTCCATTCCATTCCATTTTTTCCTTACTAGTTTACATTCCATTCTCTTTTTCATTCTCCATTCCATTCCTTTCCATTATCAATTCCATTACCTTCTCCATTCTATACCATTTTCCTTTTAATTCCATTCCATTATCCATTCCATTCTCTATTTTATTCCATTCCATTCTTCATTTCATTTAGTTTCATTCTTCATTTCAATTAATTCCATTGAATTCCTTAGGCCAGTACATTCCATTCTATTGCATTCTTTTCTACTTTCAATTCAATTCCATTCTCCATCCCGTTACATTCCATTCTCCATCTCATTTTAGTTCTTTCCAATCTCCATTGTATTCCACTTCGTTATCCACTCCATTCCGTTTCATTCTCCATTCCATCGATTCCATTCCATTCCATTCTCCATATTATTCTCCATTCCATTCCATATATTTCACTTCATTCCATTCCATTCTATTCCATGATCCATTTCATTCCATCCATTCTCCATGTCTTTTCATTCCATTTTCCATTCCATTCTTTATTCACTTCTGTTCTCCATTCAATTAAGTTCCATTCTCCATTCCATCTATTCAACTCTCTTCCATTCTCTATTCCATTCTTTTTCCACAGTATTCCATTCCATTATTTATTCCATTTCATTCCATTTTTCTTTTCTTTCCATTTTATTCTCCAGTACATTCCATTCCATTCTTTTCCCCATTCCATTCCAATCTCCATTCTTCATTTCATTCAGTTCAACTCTACATACTCCATTCCATTTCATTCCATTCTGCATTCATTTCCATTCCATTCCTTTCCACTCTCCATAGCAGCCCATTCCATTGCATTCCATTCTGCATTCCATAACATACCTCTTTCCAATCCATTCTTCCATTCTTCATTCTATTTCATTCTCCATTCTATTACATTTTCCATTCCATTATAAATTCCACTCTATTCTCCATTGGATATTATTCTCCATTTCATTCTAGTTTTCATTCCATTCTCCATTGCATTTCATTCTGCATTCTATTCCATTCTCCTTTCAATTCCATTGAATTAGATTCTTCTTTCCATTCCATTCTTTATTACATTTCAGTCTCCTCCATTCTTCATTCCATTCCCTTCCATTCCAGTTTCCATTCCATCCAATTCTCCATTCGATTCCATTGACATTCTCCATTTCATTTTATTCTCCATTTCAATCCATTCCATTCTGTTCTCCATTCCATTAAATTCCATTCTACATTTCATTCAATTCTCCATTCCGCTCTCAATCCTATTCCATTTTTCATTCCAATAAATTCCTTTCCCCATTCCATTTTATTCTGCCTTCCATTTACTCTATTCTATTCCATTCTCCATTCCATTCTTTTTTCCATTTCCTTCAATTCCATTCTTTATTCCATTCCATTCCATTCTGCTTTGCTTTCCATTCCATTCTTTATTCAATTCCACTTTATTCCACTCTCAGTTCTCCATTCCATTCCATTTCACTCCCCCTTTTCCATTCCATTCCATTCCCTTCTGAATTCAGTTCCATTCCATTCCATTCTTGATTCCATCCCATTCCATTCCATTCTCCATTCCATAGCAATATCCATTCCATTCTATTCTCCATTCTCTTTCATTCTCCATTACATTTCATTTTTTCTATTCTAAATTTCATTCTATACTCCTTCCATATCATTCTTCATTTTATTCCCATTTTTGTTGCATTCCATTCTCCATTACATTCTTTTTGCATTCCATTTTATTCTCCATTCCAATCCAGTCCATTCCATTCTTTCCTCCATTCCATATTATCCTCCATTCCATTCCATTCTGCATACCGTTCCAATCTCCATTCCATTCCGTTCTTCATTCCATTCCATTCCATTCAATTTTGTTGTTCATTCTGTTTCACTCCATTCCATTCTCTATTGCATCATTCGATTCCATTCTGCATTCCATTCCATTCATCCCAGATTCCATTCTATTCTTCATTTCATTCCATTCACCATTCCATTCCATTGTCCATTCCATTCTCCATTCCACTCTGTTCCATTTCATTCTTGTTTTATTATATTCCATTCTCCATTCCATACCATTCCTTTCTCCATTATATTTCATTCCATTCTCTGTTTCATTCCATTCCATTCTCCATTCCAGTATATTTCTTTCCATTCCACGTTACATTCCATTCTTCATTCCATCCCATTCTCTAATTTCATCCCATTCCATTCCATTCTCTTTTCCATTTTCTATTCCATTCCATTCCATTCTTCATTTCATTTAATTTCATTATATTCCATTCTCGAGGTCATTTTATTCCATTCCACATCCTATTCCAGTCCTTTCCAATCTTCAGCATATTCCATTCCATTCTCCATTCCATTTCATTACATTCTCCATTCCATTGATTCCATTCCACTCTCCATTCCATTCAATTCTTCGTGCCATTCCCTTCTTCATTCTGCTCCACACCATTCCATTCTCCATTGCATTCTTTTCCATTCCATTCTACTCTGTTCCATTCCATTCTCTATTTCATTCCATTCCATTTTGTTCGCCATTCCATTCCATTTCCCCTACCATTCTCCGTTCCATTCTCCATTGTATTTTTATTCCATTCCATTCTCCATTTCAATCAATTTCGTTGTCCTTTTCATGTCAATGCATTCTCAATTCCTTTCCATTCCATTTCGTTATCCATTCCATTCTCCATTCAATTTTATTTTCCATTTCATTCTATTCCATTCTTCCATTCCATTCCATTCTCCATTCCATTCCATTTCCATTGCATTCCTTTGTCTATTCCATTCCATTCTCCATTCCATTCCATTTCCATTGCATTCCTTTGTCCATTCCATTCCATTCTCTATTTGTTTCAATTCCATTCTCCATTCCTTTCCATTTTATTCCATTCTCTATTCCATTCTTTTCCTTTCCATTCTCCATTCCATTCCATTCATACAATTCCTTTCTTCTTACCATTCCATTATATTCGTCACTCCATTGAATTCCATTCCATTCTCCACTCGTTTTCATTCCATTCTTTCTTCCATTCCATTCCAATTCATTCTACATTGCATTACATTACATTACATTACATTCTTCATTCCATTCTTCGTTATCCTCAATCACCAACACATTTTCTGGTGATGCCCAAGAAACATATATCGCAGATTTCTGCATCAGAAGATGATGATGAAAATCTTCTTGAACACTTAGTAATTGTTGGCAAAAAATATACTGCGAATGTGGGCCTAAATAAGGTTATCGGTATGGTAGTGGATGAAGGTTCATATTGTGGACGGTCTGTCTGTCACATTTATCCCCATGTTCTTGGAGATGGACAGATGCATTGGCCTCCTGGTTAAGCACGTTTTGGAAATAATTTTTATTTCTCTAGGCAATGATTAAGTTAGGCAAGTTCTAGTATGATAAGTGACACACTTATTTTTGCCTGTGTATGGAGAGATTCAATAAATAATTTTCAAACTGGAAAAAAAATGTTGGTTCCATTGCATAGCCTGGATGAGAAAACGCTTGTACAAATACTAAGAAAACCACAAAATTCTGTTATTCCTCAGTATCAGGGCTTATTCAGCATGGATAAGTGTAAATTTAATGTTACTGAGGACGCTTTGAAAGCTATAGCCAGATTGCACTAGAAAAAAAACAGGTGCATGAGACCTTTGGTCCATTCCATTCAATTTATTACATTTTCCATGCCGGTCAATTCAATTCCATTCTTCATTCCATTCCATTCTCTATTTCTTTGCACTCCATTCCATTCAATTTTTCATTCCATTCTATTCCATCCAATTTTGCATGAAGGTAACGAATGGCATGGAATGGTATGGAATACAGAGTGGTTGGAATGGGATGGAATGTAGAATGGAATGGAAAGGAATGGAACCAAACAAAGAGTAAAATGAAATGAAATAGAAAATGAAGAGTTGAATTAAATGAAATGGAATGGAGAGTGGAAAGGGAAGAAAAAAATAATGCAATGTAATGGAATGGAGAATGGCATGGAATGGGATTTAACTGAATGCAGAATGAAATGAAATGAAATTGAGAATGGACAGTGAAATGAAATGGAATTGAAAATGGAGGGTGGAATGAAATGGAGAATGGAATGGAATGAAAAAGAGAACAGACTGGAATGGATTATAGAATGGAATAGTATAGAATGGAAAAAATCGAATGGAATTAAATGAATAATGGAACAGAATTGAATAAATAGTACGGAGAATGGAATGGAATATAATGGAGAATGGAACAGAATTAAGTGGATAATGAAATGGAAAGAAATTGAATCGAATGAAATGGAATGGAATGGTAGGGAATGGAAGGTAGCTGAGAATGGAATGGAACTGAACGAATGGCAGAATGGAATGGAATGCAATGGAAGTTAATGAACATGGAATGGAATAGAATGGAGAAGGAAACGTAAAGGAATTGAATTGACATTGGGATTTAATGGAGAATGGAAAGAAATAGAGATTGGAATGGAAGGAAATAAAATGAAGAATAGAATGCAAGGGAGAACGGAATGCAATGAACAATGGAATACAGTGGAAATAGAATGTAATGGAATGAATAATGGAATGGAATAGAATGGAATGGAATGGAATGGAATGGAGAATGGAATTAAATGTAATGCAATAAAATGGAGAATGGACTGCATAGGAGTGGAGGAAGGAATGGAATGAAATGAAATGGAGAAAGGAATGGAATGGAATAGAAAATTGAGTATAATGGAATGCGATGGAGAAAAGAATGGAATGGAGCAGAGAATGGAATGGAAAAGAATGGAGAATGGAATGAAATTGAATGAAGAAGTAGTGGAGAGGAATGGAATGGAATAGAGAACGGAACGGAATAGGGAATAGGATTTAATGGAATGAAATGGAATGGAAAATTGAATGGATGGAATGGAGTGAAAAATGGAATAGAATGGAATACAGAATGGAATGGAATGCAATGGAATGGAGGATGCAATGGAATGGAATGTAACTAAAAATACAATTGAATGAAATGGAGAATGTCATTAAGTTAAAGGGAATGGAGAATGGAATAGAACGGAAAAGAGAACAGAATTGATTGGAGAAGGGAATGGGATGGAATGGAATGGAAAAGAATGGAATGGAATGGAGTATGAAATGGAATTGAATGGAGAATGAAATGTATTGGATAATGGAATGGAATGGAAAGGAGGACAAAAGGGGATCAAATGGAGAATGGAATTGACTAAAGAATGGAATGTAGAATAGAATGGAAAGCAAAGGAATGGAGAAAGCAATGGATTGAGATGGCAATAAAATTGAATGGAAAGTAGAATGGAATGGAATGCAATGAAATGGAGAAAGGAATGGAATGAAAAGGAGAATTAAATAGAATGTAATGGGAGGAGAAAAGAATGGAATCGAGAATTGAGTAAAATGTAGTAAAATGAAATTCAGAATACAATGGAAAGTAATGGAATGGATAATTGAATGGAGAATGGAATGGAAGGAAATGGAGAAGGGAATGGCATGGTGAATTCACTGGAATGGAATGGAGAATGGAAAAGAATAAAATGCAGAATGGAATTGAATGGAATGGACAAAGGAATTGACTGAAATGGATAACGTAATATAACGGAAAACACAGTGGAAAATAGAATGGAGAAAAATTGGAGAATTTAATGGAATGGAATGGAGAATGGAATGGGAAATGTTATGGAGTGAAATGATATCGAATGAAATGGGATAGAGAATATAATCGAATGGAAAGAAATGCAGAATGAAGAATGGAATGGAATAAAATGAAAGAGAATGGAAAGGAATGAAACGGAATGGAGAATGCGATTAAATGGAGAGTGGAATGGAATGGAAAATGGAATAAAAGGGAATGAAGAATGAAATGGAATGCAATGGAATGGAGAAAGGAATGGAAAGGAATGGAAAATGGAATAGAATGAAATGGAATGGGATGGAGAATGGAATAGAATAGAGAAGAGAATGGAATGGAAGCAAATGGAATGTAAAGTAAAATGAAATGGAATGTAGAATGGAATGGAATGGAGAACGGAGTAGAGTGAAATGAAATGAAATGGTGAATAGAATAGAATGCAGAATGTGATGGAATCGAATGGAATGGTATGGAACAGAAAATTGAAAGGATAGAAATGGAATGAAAAACGGAATGGAATACAATGCAAGGGAAGGGATAATGTAATGGAAAGTAATGGAAGGAAGAATGGAATTGAATGGAATGGAGAGTGTAACGAAATTGAATGGAATGGAGATTGGAATTGAAAGGAAAAGAGAATGGATTGATTGGAGAATGGAATGAAATGGAATGGAATAGAAAGCAATTAAATGGAATGGAATGGAATGGCATGAAGAATGAAATGGAATTGAATGGAGAACGGAATGTAGTGGAAAATGGAATGGAATGGAATGGAAAGTAGAATACAAGGGGAAGGAATGGAGAATGGAATTGACTAGAGAATGGAATGTAGAGAAGAATGAAAGGGAAATGAATGGAGAAAACAATGGAATGGAATGCACAAAAAATTGAATGGAATGGAATAAAAATACAACGGAGGCTGGAATGGAGAATGGAGTGAAATGGGATGGATAATGAAATGAAGATGGAATGAAATGGAATGGATAATGGAATGGAATGGAATGCAATGGAATGAAGACAGAAATGGAATGCAAAGGAGAATGAAATAGAATGGAATGGGAGGGAGAATAGAATGGAATGGAGAAGAGAATAAAATGTAGTAAAATGGAATGCAGAATGGAATGAAATGAATGGAATGGAGAACGGAATGGAAAATGCAATGGAAGGAAATGGAGAAAGGAATGGCATGGAGAATTGACTGGAATGGAATGGATAACGGAATAGAATGGAATGGATAATGAAACTGAATGGAATCGACAAAGGAATTGAATGAAATGCAGAAAGCAAAATAACGGAAAACAGAGTAGAGAATGGAATGGAGGCTAGATTGGAGAATTTAATGGAATGGAATGGAAAATGGTATGGAATGAAATGAAATTGAATGAAACAGGATCGAGAATATAATGGAATGGAACGAAATGCAGAATGAAGAGTGGAATCGAATAGAATGAAAGAGATTGGAAAGGAATGAAATGGAATGTAATGGAGTAGAGTGGAGAATGAAATAAAATGGAATAGAAAGGAAAGTAGCATGGAATGAAGTGGAATTGAATGCAATGGAGAATGGAATTGAAAGGAATCAAATAAAAAGGGAATGGAATTGAATAAAATGGAATAGAATAGAATGGAATTGAAAATGGAATCGAATGGAGGATGGAATGGAATGCAGAATGAAATGGAATGGAGAATGGAATGAAATGAAGAATGGCATGGAATGGTAAGGAATGTAGAGTGAATTGAATGAGATGGAATGTAGAATGGAATGGAAAGGTATAGAAATGAATAAAGAGTGTGATGGAATGAAATAGAGAATGGAGAGTCAAATGGAATGGAATGGAAAGAAGAGTGGAATGGAAAGAAAAAATTGAATGGAGTAGAAAAAAGAATGCAATGGAAAAAATGGAGAGAAGGATGGAAGAGGATGAAAAAGATGTAATGCAGAATGGCAGGGAATGTAATGTAGAATGGAATGGAATGGAATGGAGTGGAGTGGAGTGGAGTTGAGTGGAGTGGAGTGGAGTGGAGTGGAATGGTATGGAATGGAATGAACAATGGCATGGAAAGAAAATTAACTGAATGCAGATGGAATGAAATTAAATTAAGAATGGAGAGTGGAATGGAATGGAATTGTGAATGGAGAGTGGAATTAATGAAGAATGGAAGGAATGAAAAGAGAACAGACTGGAATGGATTATAGAATGTAATGGAATACAATAAAAAATCGAATGGAATTGAAACAGACTCGAATAGATGGTACCAAGAATGGAATGGAATGGAATGGAATGGATAATGTAAATGAATGACATAGAGAATGGAATGGATTAAAATGGAATCAAATGCATTAGAATGGAGAATGAAATGGAATGGTGGGGAATAGAAGGCATTAAAGAATGGAATGGAATGGAATTGAACGAAAGGCAGAATGGAATGGATTGCAATGGAAAGTAACAAAAATGGAATAGAATATATTGGAGAAGGAAATATAATGTAATTGAATTGACAACGGAATGTAACGGAGAATGGAATGGAATGGAGAATGGAATGGAATGGAATAAAATGAACAATGGAATAAAATGGAGCATGGAATGCAACGGAAAATGGAATACAGTGGAAATAGAATAAAATGGAAAGGAGAATGGAATGGAATAGAATTGAATGGAATGGAGAATGGAATTGAATGCAATGGAATGAAAAGTAGAATGGACTGCAACGGAGTGGAGGTAGGAATGGAATGAAATGAAATGACGAAAGGAATGGAATGAAACAGAGAATGGAATATAATGGAATGGGATGGAGATTAGAACGGAATGGAGCAGAGAATGGAATGGAAAGGAATGGAGAATGGAATGAAATTGAATGTAAAAAGCGTGATGAGGAATGGAATGGAATGGAATAGAGAATGTAATGGAATGGAGAATGGGAATTAGTGGAAAGGACTGGAATGGAATGGAAAATTGAATGGATGGAATAGAGTGAAAAACGAAATACAATGGAATGGAGAATGGAATGAAATTGAATGCAGAAGGAGTGGAGAGAAATGGAATGGAATAGAGAACGGAATGGAATGGAATGGAATGGAGCATGGAATTGAATGGAGAATGAAATGGAATCGAAAGGAATGGAGAATGCAATGGAATAGAATGGAATAAAAAATGCTATTGAATGGAATGGAGAAAGTAATAAAATTAAATGGAGTGAAGAATGGAATTGAATGGAAAAGGGAAAAGAATAAATTGGAAATCTAATGGAATAGAATGCCATGGAGAATGAAATGAAATTGAATAGAGAATGGAATGGAAAGAAGTATAAAAGGGGATGGAATGGAGAATGGAATTGATTAAAGAATTTAATGTAGTATAGAATGAAAGGGAAAGGAATAGGGAGTGCAATGGAATGGAATGGAAAATAAAATTGAATGAAATGGAGAATGGAATGGAAAATACAATGGAGAGTGGAATGGAGAATGTAAAAGAATGGAATGGTTAATGGAATGAAGAATGGAATTAAATGAAAATAAGAACACAATTGAATGGAGAATGGGATTGAAAGGAGTATGGAATAGGATGGAGAATGGAATAAAAGGAAATGGAGAAAGGAATGAAATGCAATGGAATGGAGATATGAATGGAAAGAAATGGAGAATGGAATGGAATTGAATTGGATAAAAAATGGAGTGGAATGGAGGAAAGGATGGAATGTAATAAAATGGAATGCAGAATGAAATGAAATGGAATGGGGAAAGGAATGGAATGGAATGGAGAACAGAGTGGAGTGGATTGGAATGGAATGGTCAGTAGAATGAAATGGAGTTTGGGATGTAATGGAATGGAATGCAATGAAAAATTGAATGGAATGAAATGGAATAAAAATGAAATGGAATCCAAATCAAGTCAATGGAGAACGGAATGGAAAATAAAGTAAAGAAGAATGGAATTGAGTGTAATGGAGAGTGTAACAAAATTGAAGGAAATGGAGAATGGAATTGAATGGAAAAGAAAATGGAATTGATTGGAGAATGGAATGGAATAGAATGGAATGGAATGCAGTGGGGAATGAAATGGAATTGAATGGAGAATGGAATGTAATGGAAAATGGAATGGAATGGAATGGAGAAAGGAATGGAATGCAAAGAAGAATGGAACAGAATGGAACGGGATGGAGAATAAATGGAATGGAGAAGAGAATAAAATATACTAAAAAGGAATGCAGAATGGAATGGAAAGGAATGGAATGGAAAATGGAACAGAATGGAATGGAGAATTGAATTGAATGAAATGGACAAAGGAATTTAATCAAATGGATAACGTAATATAATGGAAACAACAGTGGAGAATGGAATGGAGAATAGATTGGAGAATTTAGGGAATGAAATAGAGAATGGAATGGAAAATGGTATGGAATGAAATGAAATTGAATCAAAGGATATAATTGAATGGAAAGAAATGCAGAATAAATAGTGGAATGGAATGGATTGAAAGAGAATGGAAGGGAATGAAATGGAATGAATGGAGTGGAGTGGAGAATGAAATAAAATGGAATGGAAAAGAATATAGAATGGAATGAAGTGGAATGGAATGCAACAGAGAATAGTATTGAAAGGAATTGACTGGAATAGCGAATGGAATTGAATAGAATGGAAATGAAAATGGAATCCAATGGAGAATGGGATAGAATGAAAAATCAATTGGAATGGAGAATGGAATGAAATATAGAATGGAATGAAATGAAGAATGGCATGGAATGGTATGGAATGTAGAGTGGATGGAATGGGATGGAATGTAGAATCGAATGGAAAGGAATGGAATCGAACAAAGTGTAATGGAATGAAATAAGAATGGACAGTCGAATGGAATGGAGAATGTAATGTAATGGAAAACGGAACGGAATGGAAAGGAGAATAAAAGGGGATGGAATGGAAGTGACTAAAGAATGCAACCTATTTTACATTCCATTTTCCATTACATTCCATTCTCCATTCCATTCCATCCCAATCTCTTTTCCATTCCCTTCCATTTTCCATTACATTCCATTCTCCATTCCATTCAATTCCTCATCCATTGAATTCTCTTTTCCATTCAATTCCAATCTCCATTCCATTCAATTTTATTATATTCTCCATTCCATTCAATTCCATTCTTCTTTCCATTACTTTCCATACCATTTTCCATTACCTTGCATTGCATTCCATTCCATTTTTCATTCCATTTATTCCATTCAATTTTTCATTCCATTCCATTCCATCCCATTCTCCATTCCATTCTTATCACTATTCCATTCCATCCCACTCCACTTTGCTCTCCATTGCATTCCATTCTCCATTCGATTCCATTTCATTATGCATTCCATTTTATTCCATTCCATCCTCTTCTCCATTCCATTCCATTCTCCATTCCTTTCCATTCTTTTCTCCATTACATTGCATTCCATTCTCCATTCGATTCCATTTCATTATGCATTCCATTTTATTCCATTCCATCCTCTTCTCCATTCCATTCCATTCTCCATTCCTTTCCATTCTTTTCTCCATTACATTGCATTCCATTCTCCATTCCCTTTCATTGTATTATCTATTCAATTCCATTCTCCATTCAATCCCATTTTCCATTCAACGATGAGTTAGGGTCCTTTGTAGGGACATGGATGAACCTGGAAACCATCATTCTCAGCAAACTGACAGGACAGCAGAAGATCAAACACCGCATGTTCTCACTCATAGGCGGGTGTTGAACAACGAGAACACATGGACACAGGGAGGGGAGCACTACACACTGGGGTCAGTTGGGGGGAAATAGGGGAGGGAGGGTGGGGGGTGGGAGGCTGGGGAGAGATAGCAGGGGGAGAAATGCGTGATGTAGGTGATGGGGAAGAAGGCAGCAAATCACACTGCCATGTGTGTTCCTATGCAACAATTCTGCATGTTCTTCACATATACCCCAAAACCTAAAATGCAATAAAATAAATAAATGGGAAAAAAAATAAAATAAAATAAAAAAAGAAATGGAATTGAGATAGGAGAGTGGAATGAAATGGAGAATTGATGGAATGGAAAAGAGAACAGACTGGAATGGATTATAGAATGCAATGGAATAGAATAAAAATTCGAATGTAATTGAATGGATAATGGAACAGAATTGAAAAGATGGTACAAAGAATGGAATGGAATGGAATGCAATGGAATGGAAAGGAGAATGGAATGGAATGAAATAGAGAATGGAATGAAATGGAGAAAGGAATTAAATGGAATGGAATAGAATGAAATGGAATGAAGAATGGAATGGAATGGCAGGGAACGGAAGGCACTGGAGAATGGAATGGAATTGAACGAAATGCAGAGTGGAATAGAATGCAATAGAAGTTAACGAAGAATGGAATGGAATAGAATGGAGGAGGAAATGTAATGGAATTGAATTGACAATGGAATTTAATGGATAATGGAATGTAATAGAGAATGGAAAGGAATGGAATAAAATGAAGAATGGAATGGAATGGAGAATGGAATGCAATGGACAAAGCAATACCGTGGAAATAGAATGGAATGGAAAAGAGAATGGAATGGAATGGAATGGAGAATTGAATTGAATGTCATTCAATTGCAATGGAATGAAATACAGAATGGACTGCAATGGAGTGGAGGAAGGAATGAAATGAAATGAAATGAAATGGAGAAAGGAATGGAATGGAACAAAGAATGGAATATAATGGAATGGAATAGAGAATAAGAATGGAATGGAGAAGAAAATCGAATGGAAAGGAATGGAGAATGGAATGAAATTGAATGAAGAAAGAGTGGAGAGGAATAGAATGGAATAGAGAATGGAATGGAACGGGAAATGGGACTTAATGGAATCAAATGGAAAATTGAATGCATGGAATGAAGTGAAAAACAGAATAGAGTGGAATGGAGAATGGAATGGAATGGGATGCAATGGATTGAAGGAGGCAATGGAATGGAATAGAATTGAAAACGTAATTGAATGGAATGGACAATGTAATAAAATTAAATGGGAAGGAGAATGGAATTGAATGGAAAAAAGAATGGAATGTATTGGAAATCGAATGGAATGGAATGCAATGAAGAATGAAATGTAATTGAATGGAGAATGGAATGCATTGAAATTGGAAGGGAATGGAAAGGAGAATAAAAGGGGATGTAATGGAGAATGGAATGGACTAAAGAATGGAATGTAGATTAGAATGAAAAAGAATGGAATGGGGAAAGCAATGTTGTAGAATGGGCAATAAAATTGAATAAAATGGAGAATGGAATGGAATGGAAAATACATTGGAGAATGGAAAGAAATGGAATGGATAATGGAATGAAGAATGGAATCAAATGAAAGTAAGAATGCAATTGAATGGAAAATGGGATTGAATGGAGAATGGAATTGAATAGATAATACAATGAAAGGGAATGGAGAATGGAATGCAATGTAATGGAGAAAAGAATGGAAAGGAATGGAGAATGGAATGGAATGGAGAAGAGGATGGAATGGAATAAAATGGAATGCATAATGAAATGGAATCGAATGGAGAATGGAATGCAATGGAGAGCAAAGTGGAGTGGGATGGAATGGAATAGTGATAAGAATGGAATGGAGAATGGGATGGAATGGAATGGAATGAAAAATTGAATGGAATAAATGGAATGAAAAATGGAATGGAATGCAATGCAAGGTAATGGAAAATGGTATGGAAAGTAATGGAAAGAAGAATGGAATTGAATGGAATGGAGAATATAATAAAATTGAATGGAATGGAGATTGGAATTGAATGGAAAAGAGAATTCAATGGATGAGGAATTGAATGGAATGGAGAATGGAATGTAATGGAAAATGGAAGGGAATGGAAAAGAGATTGGGATGGAATGGAATGGAGAATGGAATGTAATGGAAAATGGAATGTAAAATATAATAGAATGGAAAGAAATGGAGAAAGCAATGAAATGGACAGGACAATAAAATTGCATGGAATGGAAAATAGATGTATAGGAAAATGCATTAGAGAATGGAATGGAAAATGGAATGAAATGGAATAGGTAATGAAGAATAGAAAGAAATGGAATGCAGAATGGAATGGAAAGGAGGATGAGATGGAATGGAGAACAAAATGGAATGGAGAATGGAATGGAATGGAATAAAGGATGAAATTGAATGGAATTAAAAGTAATCAAGAATGGAATGGAAGAAAAAGGAGAATGGAGTAGAATAGAGTATGGAATTTAGAGTGGAATGAAAGGGATAATAAAATCGAGAATGAAATGGAATGTGATAATTTGGAATGCAGAATGGAATGGAAAATACAGTGGAGAATGGAATGGATAATTAAATGAATTAAAACAGATAGTGAAATTGGTAATAGAAAAAAATGGAGTGGATAGCAAAATGGAAAAGAATGGAATGGAATGGAGAATTGAAGAGAAGGGGATAGAGAAGGTAATGGAATGAAATATGGAATAAACTATGGAATGCAATTTAAATGGAATGCAAAGGAATGGAATGGAGAAGGGAAGAGAATAGAATGGAATTAGATGGAAGATGGAATAGAATGGAGAACACAATGCAGGGGAATGGAATGGAATGGAATGGAATGGAACGGAATGGAATGAAATGAAATGAAATAGAGAAAAAAATGGAATTAAACAGAGAATGGAATATAATTGAATGGGACATAATGACTGAAATGGAATCGAGGATGTTATGGAAGGGTTTGGAATGGAGAATGGAATGGAAGGAAAAGTAGAATTTAATGGAATGGAAGGGAGAATTGAATAAAATGGAAATAAATGGAATGCAGAATGGAATGGTATGTAAAATGGAATGAAATGGAATGGAATGTGAAAGGAATGTAATTGAGTGGAATTGAGAATGGGATGGAAAGGACAACAGAAAAGAGAATGGAAAGGAATGAAGAATGGAATGGAGAAAGGAATGAAGTGGAAAATGGAATGAAATTGATTGCAGAATGGAATGAAATGAATGGAATGGAGAATGGGATGGAGTGGAACAGAATGCAGAATGGAATGGAATTAAATTGAATGAAAAATGGAATGGAATGGAGTATTTAATGGAATGGAGAATGGAATGGAATTTAGTAGAATAAGTTGTGGAATGGAATTAAATGGAATGGAGAATGGAATGGAATGGAATAAAGAATGGAATGGGTAATGGAATGGAATGAAATGAGGACTGGAATGGAAGGAAATGGAATAAAGAAGGTAATTGAATGGAGGATGGAATGGAATAAAGAATATAATGGAATGGAGAGTGGAATGCAACTGAATTGAATGAAGGATGGAATCGAAGGTAATGAGAATGGAAGGGAATGGAGTATGGAATGGAGACTGGAATGGAATAGAATAGAATGGAATTGACAGTCAAATGGAATAGAGAGTGGAATGTCATAACACAATGGAATGCAGAATCAAATTGAATGAAAAACGAAATGCAATAGAAATGGAATGGAATGGAGAATAGAATCGAGAATGGAATGCAATGGAGAATAGAACATAGAATGGAATTGAATGAAAAGTAAAACGGAAATGAAGAGAATGGAGAACAGAATAGAATGGAGAATTGGCTGGAATGAAATGGATAATAGAGTAGAAAGGGAGGGAGAATATAATTTAATGAAGAATGGAACGGAGAATGGAATGGAATTTACAAAATAATTGAATGAAATGGAGAATGGAATAGAATGGAAAATACAATGGAGAATGAAATGAAGAATAGAGTTGAATGGAATAAAGAAAAAAAGGAGAATCGAATGCAACGGAATGGAGAACAGAACTGAATGGAATGGAATGGAATGGAATGGAATGGAATGGAATGGAATGGAATGGAATGGAATGGAACAGAGAATGGAATGGAATGGAATGGAATGGAATGGAATGGAGAATAAAATACAATGAAAAATACAATGGAGAATGGAATGGAGAATAGAGTGGAATTGAATAGAGAAAGAATGGAGAATGGAATGGAACGGAATGGAGAATGGAATTGAATGAAATGGAATGCAATGCAATGGAATGGAATGGAGAATGGAATGTTATGGAGTATGAAATAGAGAATGGAATGGAATAGAATACAATGGAATACAGAGTGTAATGGTGAATTTAATTGAATAAAATAAAATTGAAAGGAAAGGAATGCAGAATGGAATGTAATGGATAATGGAATGCAATGGAAATGGAATGGAATGCAATGAAATGAAGAAAGAAATGGAATATAATGGAATGGAATGGGGAATAAAATTGAATGCAAATGGAAAATGAAATGGAATGGCCCAGAAAATGAACTGAAATAGAAGGGTGGATGGAATGGAATGGAAGAAAGCATGGAATGAAATGGAATTGAGAATGAAATACAATGGAATAAAGAATGGAATGGAATTGAAAGGAGAATGGAATAGAGAATTGAATGGATTGGAATGTAGCGGAATGAAATGGAGAGAGCAATGGAATGGAATGGACAATGTAACTGAGTAAAAGAGATAATGAAAGATAATGGAAAATACAATGGAGTATAGAATGGAGAACATAATGGAAACAGAAGTGGAATCGAATGAAGAATGCAATATATAATGGAATGGAATAGAGAATGGAATGGAATGGAATGGAATGGAGAAAAGAATTGAATGGAGGATGGCATGGAATGGAAAAAGAGATTGAATGGAGAATAAAATTGAAAGGAGATTGGAATTAAATGGAATGGAATGGGATGGAGAAGGGTATGGAATGGAGAAGAGAATGGAATGGAATGGAACGGAATGGAATGGAATGGAATGGAATGGAATGGAATGGAATGGAATGGAGTATGGAATGGAAATGAATGGAACAGATTGGAATGGAATGGAATGAATGGAATGGAGGATAGAGTGGAGTGGAATTAAATGGAATGGAGAATTGAATGGAATGCAATGGGATGGGATGGGATGGAGCAGGGTATGAAATGGAGAAGAGAATGGAATGGAATGGTATGGAATGGAATAGAATGGAGAATGAAATGGAAATGAATCAAACGGATTGGAACGGAATGGAATGAATGGAATGGAGAATAGAGTAGAATGGAATAAAATGGAATGGAGAATGGAATAGAATGGAGAATGGGAAGGAATGGAATGGAATGTAAAGCAAAATTGGATGGAATAGAATGGAATGAAAAATGGAACCGAATGGAATGCAAACAAAAAGAGAATTGAATGTAATGGAATGAAGAATGGAATGGAATTGACAGGTATGGAAAATATCATAAAATTGAATGGAATAGAGAATGGAATTGAATAGAAAACACAATGGAATGAATTGAAGAATTGAATGGAATGCAGAATGGAATGGAATGGAAAGGAGAATGGAATGGAATGGAGAATGGAATAGAATGGAAACGAGAATGGAATGGAGAATGAAATTGAATGTAGAATTGAACTTAGAATAGAATGGAATGGAAAGAAACAAAGAAATCAATGGAATGGAATGGACAATAAAATTGAATGGAATGCAGAATGGAATGGAGAATGAAATTGAATACAAAACAGAATGGAATGGATTGAAGAATCGAATGGAATGGAATGAAATGGAGAATGGACTGGAATTGAAAGGAGAATGGAATGGAATTGAGAATGGAGTAAGTTGGAATGGAGAATGGAATTGAATGAAAAATGGAATTAAGAGCAGAATGGAATGGGAAGAGATAAAGAAAGCACTGGAATGGAATGGACAATAAAATTGAATGGAATGCAGAATGGAATGGCATGCAAAATACAATAAATAATGGAATGAAAATAGAATGGAGAATGGAGTGGAATAGAATAGATAATGGAATGAAAATGGAAAGAAATGGAAAAGATAATGGAAATGAAAGGAGAATGAGATTGAATGCAGAGTAACCTGTAATGCAGAATGGAATGCAATGGAATAGAGAATGAAATTAAATGGAATGAAATGGATGGAGAATAAAATGGAAGGTAATGAAGAATGGAATGGAATGGAGTATGGAATGGAGAGTGAAATGGAATAGAGAATAAAATGGAGAATTAAATGGAACCTAATGGAATGGAATGCAGAATGAAATGGAATGCAAAATGCAATGAAGAATAGAATGGAAAATAAAAAGGAGAATGGATCGAAATGGAATGGAGAATGGAATGGATTCGAATGGAAAGGAGAAAGGAATGGAATAGAGAATGTCATTGAATAGAGAATGAAATGGAATAGACAATGGAAGGGTAAGGTATGGAGAATGGAATGGAATAGAATGGAATCTAATAAAATGAAGAATGGAGTGGGAATGGAGAATGGAATGGAATGGAGTATGGAATGGACAATGGAATGTAATTGGAATGGAAAGGTAAGGAATGGAGAATGGAAGGAAAGAGAATGGAATGAAATGGAAGATGGAATGTAATGTAATGGAGAATAGAATGGAAGGAAATGGAATGGAATGGAGAATGGAATGGAAGGGAATAGAGGCCAAAATGGATTGGCATATGGAATGTAGATTGGAATGGAATGGAGAATAAAATGGAGAGTGAAATGGAATGTAATTGAATGGAATGCATAATGGAATGGAACGAAAAATAAAATGGAGAATGGAATGGAGAATGAAATGAAAATGAATGGTGAATGGAAACGAATGGAGTATGGAATATAGAGTGGAATAAAATGGAGAATAAAATAGAGAATGAAATGGAATGTAACGGAATGGAATGCAGAATGGAATGGAATGCAAAATGCAATGGAGAGTGGAATTGAGAATAAAATGGAGAATGCGATGAAATGGAATGTAGAATGGAATGAAGAATAGAACGGAATGGAACAGAACGAAGAAAGGAATGGAATAGAGAATGGGATTGAATTCAGAATTGAATGGAATGGAATAGAATGGAGAATGGAGTGGAATGGGACGGAAAGGAATGAAGAATGGAATGGAAAGGAATGGAGAATGGAATGTAATGGAATATGGAATGGAAAACGGAACGCAATGGAAATGGAATGCAATGGAAAGCAGAATCAGAGGGAATTTAATGGAATGGAATGGAATGGAATGGAGAATAGGCTGCAATGGAAATGACGACAGAATCGAGTGGAACATAATGGAATGGATAATGAATTGTAATGGAATGGATAATGGAATGGAATGGAATGGAGAATGAAATGGAATTGAACGAAGATTGGGATGGAATGGAATAGAATGTAGAATGGAAGGAAATTGAAGAGAATAGAGAATGGAGTGGAATGGAATGGAATAAAATGGAGAATGAAATGGAATAGAATGGAATGAAGACTGGTCAGGGATTTAATGGAGTGTAACGGAGAATGGAATAAAAAGCAGTGGACAGGAATTGAGAAGGGAAAAGAATGGAATGAGAAATGGAATGGAATGGAATGGCATTGAGAATCAAATGTAATGGGAAGGAGAATGGAATTGAATGTAATAGAATGGAGAATGAAATGGAATGAAGAATGAAATGGAGTGGAAAATACAATGGAATAGAGTAAAATAAAGAATGCAACTGAATGCAATGGAGAACAGAATAGTATGGAATGGAATGGTGGATGGAATTGAATGGAGAATGGGATGGAACTAAATGCAGAATGGAATGAGGGATGGAATAGAAAGGATTGTATAACGGAAAAGGATGGAATGAAATGGAGAATGGAATGAAATGGAGAATGGAATGGTATGAAAAATTGAATGGATATTGGAATGTAATTCAATGGTATTAAATGGAGAATGGAATTTAATGGAGAATGAAATGGAATGGAGAAAGAAAAGAAATGGAATGGGGTGGAGAATGGAATGCAATGTAATGGTTAATGGAGGTGAATTGAATGGAGAATGGAACGGAAGGGAATTGAGAAAGGAATGGAATGAAGAGTGGAATTTAATGGAAATGAGTATGGAATGGAATGGAATGGAATGGAATGCAATGGAATGGCAAGGAGAATGCAATGGAATGGGGAATTGAATGAAGATTGGAATGAAATGGAGAATGGAATGGAATGGAGACAGAAATTAAATGGAGCCTCGAATGGAGAAATGAATGGAATGGAATGGAGAATGGAATACAATGAAAAACGGAATGGAATGGAGAATCGAATGGGAATTAAAATGGAATGAAGTATGAAATGGAGTGGAGAAAGGAATGGCATAGAGAATGGAATGGATAATGGAATGAAATGGAGAATGGAATGGAATAGAAAATGGAATGGAATGGAGAATTGTATGTAACGTAAAGGAGAATGGATAATGGAATGGAATGGGATAGAATGAATAATGTAACAAAATGGATTGGAACTGAATGCAGAATAGAATGCAATGGAATGGAGAACGGAGAGCAGAATGGAATGGAATAAAGAATCGAAAATTGAATTCAAAGTAATGGAGTGGAATGGAGAATGGAATAGGAAGAAAAGGAGAGTGGAGTGTAATGGAATAGAGAAAGTAGTGAAATTCAATGCAGAAAAGAATGCAATGGAAAATGAAATAGAATTGAAAAAAATGAAAATGAGAATGAAATGGAATGGAATACCTAATGAAATGCAACAGAATCGAGAATGAATGGAATGGAATGGAAAATTGAATGGAATGAAAAGGAATATAAATGGAATGGAATGCAATGCAAGGGAATGGAGAATGGAATGGAAAGTAATGGAAGGAAGAATGGAATTGAACAGAATGGAAAATGTAATAAAATTATAAGGAATGGAGAATGGAATTCAATGAAAAAGAGAATTGAATGGATTGCAGAATTGAATGGAATGGAGAATTGAATGGAATTTAATGGAGAATGGAATATAATGGAATGGAATGGAAAGAGATTAGAATGGAATGCAATGGAGAATGGAAAGTAAAATAAAACAGTTGGAAAGAAGTGGATAAAGCAATGGAATTGAAAGGACAATAAAATTGAATAAATGGGGAATGGAATTTATAGAAAAATACACTAGAGAATGAAATGAAGAAGAGAAAGGAAAATGGAATGAAATGGAATGGGTAATGAAATGAAGGACAGAAAGAAATGGAATAGAGAATGAAATGGAAAGGAGAATGAGATTGAATGGAGAGTAAAATGGAATGAAGAATGGAATGGAATAAAGAATGAAATTGAATGGAATTAAATGAAATCGAGAATGGAATGGAAGAAAACGTAGAATGAAATGGAATGGAGTATGGAATTGATAGTGTAATGAAATTAAGAATAAAATGGAGAATAAAATGTAATGTAATAACATGGAATGCAGAATGGAATGGAATGGAAAATACAATGGAGAATGGAATGGATAATGAAATGAATTAGAATGGATAATGGAATGGGGAATGGAAATGAATGGAATGGAGAAGAGAATGGAATGGAATAGAATGGAAAGGAATAGAGAATGGAATGGAATGGAAGGGAATGGAAAATGGAATGGAATGGAGTATAGAATAAACAATAGAATCCAATGGAACTGGAATACAAAGCAATGACATGGAGAAGGGAAAGGAATAGAATGGAATGGAACGGAAGATGAGCTAGAATGGAGAATGGAATGCAATGGAATGGAATAGAACGGAACGGAACGGAATGGAATGCAACGGAATGGAATGGAAATTAATGGAATGAAATGAAATGGAAAGGAGAAGGGAATGGAATGCAATGGGATGCAAAATGACAGAAATGGAATCGAGAATGTCATGGAATGGTATGGAATGGCGAATGGAATGAAAAGGAAAGCAGGATTTAATGGAATGGAAGGGAGAATGGAATAAAATGGAAATAAATGCACTGCATAATGGAATGGAATGTAAAATAGAATGAAATGGAATGGAATGGAGAAAGGAATGGAATTGAGTGGAATTGAGAATGGAATGAAAAAAAGAATAGAATGGAGAATGGAAAGGAATGAAGAATGGAATGGAGAAAGGAATGAAGAATGGAATGGAGAAAGGAATGAAGTGGAAAATGGAATGGAATGGATTGCAGAATGGAATGGAATGAAGAATTGAATGGAGTGGAAGAGAATGCAGAATGGAATGGAATTAAATTCAATCGAGAATGGAATGGAATGAAGAATGGAATGGATCATTTAATAGAATGGAGAATGGAAAGGTATTTAATAGAATAAAGAGTGGAATGGAATTAAATCGAAAGAAGAATAGAATGGAGTGGAACAAAGTTTGGAAAAGGTAATGGAATGGAATGCAATGAGTAATTAAATGGAAGGAAATGGAATAAAGAAGGTAATTGAATGAAATATGGAGTGGAACAAAGAATGGAATGGAATAGAGAATGGAATGCAATTGAATTGAATGAAGGATAAAATGGAAGAAAATGAAGAATGGAATGGAGATTGAAATGGAATAGAATAGAAATGAATCGATGGTGAAATGGAATGGAAAGTGGAATGCCATTAAAAAATGGAATGCAGAATCGAATAGAATGAAAAATGGAATGCAATACAAATGGAATGGAATGGAGATGGAATTGATAATGGAATGGAATGGAGAATAGAACATAGAATGAAATTGAATGGAAAGTAAAACGGAATTGAAGGCAAATGAGAACAGAATGGAATGGAGAACTGATTGGAATGAAATGGGTAATGTAGTAAAATGGCATGGATAATAAAATTTAATGAAGAATGAAATGGAGAATGGAATGGAATGAAATGGACAGAAAAATAAAATGAAATGGAAAATGGAATAGAATGGAAAATACAATGGAGAATGGAATGGATATTAGAGTGGAGTGGAATGGAGAAAGGAATGGTAAATGAATGGAATGTAATGGAGAACAGAATTGAATGGAATGGAATAGAAAATTGAATGAAATGGAATGGAAAGGGATGGAATGGAATAAATGGAATGGAATGGAGAGTACAATGGAATAGAAAACACAGTGGAGAATGGAATGGAGAATAGAGTGGAATTGAATAGAGAAAGTAATGGAGAATATATTGGAACGGAATGGAGAACCGAATTGAATGAAATGGAATAGAGAATGGAATGGAATGGTATGGGGTATGAAACAGAGAATGGAATGGAATCAAATACAAGGGAATACAGACTGGAATTGTGAATTTAATGGAATAAAATAAAATTCAAAGGAAAAGAATGCAGAATGAAATGTAATGGATAATGGAATGCAATGGAAATGTAATGGAATGCAATGAAATGAAGAAAGAAATGGAATATAATGGAATGGAATGGGGAATAAAATTGAATGTAAATGGAAAATGAAATGGAATGGCCCAGAAAATGAACTGAAGTAGAAGAGTGGATGGAATGGAATGGAGGATAGCATGGAATGAAATGGAATTGAGAATGAAATGCAATGGAATAAAGAATGGATGCAATGGAAAGAATAGAAAAGAGAATTGAATGGATTGGAATTTAATCGAATGAAATGCAGAATCCAATGGAATGGAATGGGCAATATAACTGAGTGAAATTGAGAATGGGAGGTAAAGAAAAATACATTGGAGTGTGGAATGGAGAATATAATGGAAACTGGAGTGGAATCAAATGAAATGTGCAATATATAATGGAATGGAATAGAGATTGGAATGGAATAGAGATTGGAATGGAATGGAAAGGAATGGAGAAGAAAGTGAATGGAATTGAAAGAAGAAAGGAATAGAATGGAGTGGAGAATGGAATGAAATTGAGAATAGAATGGAAGTACATGGAAAATGGAATGGAATAAGGTATGGAATGTAGAATGCATTGGAATAGAATAGAACGGAATGGACAGTGGAATGGAATACAGAATCCAATAGAGAGTGGAATGAAGAATGAAATGGAATGGAGAATAATATGGAATGGAATACCATAGAGAATGTAATGGAATTGGATGGAATGCAGTGGAATGAAAGAGAGAATAGAGAGTCGAATGGAATGGAATGGAATGGACAGAGAAATGGAAAGAAAGAAAGAATTGAATGGAAAGGAACAAAGGATGCAATGGAAAAAGAAATGGAGAGGAGAATGGAATAGAATCAAAAAAGATGTAATGCAGAATGGAAAGGAATATAATGTAAAATGGAATGGAATGGAACGGAATGCAGACTGGCATGGAATGGAATTTAACTGAATGCACATGGAATGAAATGGAATTGAGAGTAGAGATTGGAATGGAATGGAGTTGAGAATGGAGAGTGGAATAAAATGGAGAATGGAATGGAATGTAAAGGAGAACAGACTGGAATGTATTAAAGAGTGAAATGGAATAGAATAACAAATGGAATGAAATTGAATAAATAATGGAACAAAGTTGAATAGATGGTACGAAGAATGGAATGAAATGGCATGGTAAATTTAATAGAATGAAAAACATAATGGAATGAAATGGAAAAAGGGATGGAATGAAAATGAATTGAATGTAATGGAATGAAGTTTGGAATGGAATGGTAGGGAATGGAAGGGAATTGGATGAAAGACAGAATGGAATGGATGCAATGTATATTAACTAGAATGGAACGGAATAGAATGGAGCAGGAAATGTAATGGAATTGAATTGACAATGGAATTTAATGGAGAATGGAAAATAATGGAGAAAGGAATGGAATGGAATAAAATGAAGAATGGAATGCAATGGATAATGGCATGTAATGGACAATTTAATACAGTGGAAATAGAATGAAATGGAAAGGAGAATGGAAAGGAATAGAATGGAATGGAATGGAGAATGGAATTGAATGCAATGGAATGAAATGGAGAATGGACTGCAATGGACTAGATGAAGGAATGGAATGAAATGCAATGGACAAAAATTAGAATAAAACAGAGAATGGAATATAATGTAATGTGATAAAGAATAGAATGGAATGAAGCAGAGAATGGAATGGAACAGAATGGAGAATGTAATGAAATTGAATGAAGATGGAGTGGAGAGGAATGGAATGACATAGAGAATGGAATGGATTGGGGAATGTGGTTTAATGGAATGGAATGGAATGGAAAATTGAATGGATGGAATGGAGGGAAAAATGGAATAGTACTGAATGAAGAATGGAATGGATTCAATGGAATGGAGAATGCAATGGAGTGGAATGGAGTTGAGAATAGAAAGGAATTGAATGGAGAATGAAATAGAATAAAGTATGGAATTTAGAATAGATTGGAATGGAGTAGAAATGAATGGACAGTGGAATGGAATAGAGAATCAAATAGAGAATGGAAAGGAATGGAGAATGGAATGGAATGGGGAATAATATGGAATGGAATACAATAGAGAATGTAATGGAATTTGTTGGAAAGCAATGGAATGCAAAGACAAAACAAATGGATTGGAATGGTATGGAGAATGAAATAGAATTGAATAGGTGGAATGGAGAATGGAATGAAGTATGCAATGAAATGAAATGAAATCAAACTAATGAAATGGAGAATGGAATGGAATGAAAGGAATGAAATGATGAATGGAGTTTGGAATGGAATGGAATGGAATTGACTGGAATTGAATGGAGTAAAATGGAGAATTGAATGAAATAGAGCAGAAGGCAGAATGGAATGGAGTGGAATGGAATGGATTGAAGAAAAGAGTAAAATGGAACCGAATGGAACAGGGAATGGAATTGAATGGAATGGAGAGTGGAATTGAATAGAAGGGAAATAGGAATGAAAAGAAATGGAGAATGGAATGGAATGGAGAATAGAATGGAATGGAAAATACAATGGAGAATGGAATGGAATGGATTAGAGAAGGGAATGGAGAAAGGAATGTAACGGAGAATTCACTGGAATTGAATGGAGAATGGAAAAGAATGGAAGGAAGAAGAGAATGGAATAGAATGCACAAGAAATTGAATGGAATGGAGAAGGGAATACAATGGAAAATACAGTGGAGAATGGAATGGAAAATGAAATGCAGAATGAAATGGAATGATATGGAAAATGGAATAGAATGAAATGAAATGGAAACAAACAAGAAGGAGAATGGAATGGAATGAAAATGAATGCAGAATGAAGAATGGAATGGAATGGAATGGAAGCGAGGGGATTGGAGAATGGGAGAAAGTGTAAACAAATGGAATGCAGAATGAAATACAGTGGAATGGAATGCAAAGGAGGCGAATGGAATCGAATCCAATGGAACAGAGAATGAAATGAAATGGAAAAGAGAATGGAATTAAATAGAATGAAATTGAAATAGAATCAAATGGAGAATGGAATGGAATGGAGAATGAAATGCAATGAAGTATGGAATCAAATTGATTATAATATGGAATGGCATGGAATGTAGAATGGAATGGAATGAGATGTAATGGAGAATGGAATGGAAAGTAAAGGAACTGAATGAAGAGTGAAATGGAATAAAGTGGAGAATGTAGAGTCGAATGGAATGGAGAAGGGAATGGAAAGGAAAAAAAATTGAATGGAATGTGAAAAGAATGAAATAAAAAAATGGAGAACAGAATGTAACAGAATAGAATAGATTTATTTAGAATTGAATATAGAATGGAATGCAATGGGAAGGAGAATGGAACGGAATTGAATGAAATGGAGAATGGCATGGAATGGAATTTAACTGAATGGAGACAGGAATGGAAGCTAACGGAGAATGGAGAGTGGAATGGAATGGAATGGAGAATGGAATGTAATTGAGAATGGAATGGAATGGAGAAAGGAATGTAATGGAATGTAACTGAATGCTGAATGGAATGGAATGTATTGGAGAATGCAGAGTGGAATGGAATGGAATGGAGAATGTTATGGAATGGAAAAAAAAAACACAGAAAGAGGAATGGAATGGACAACAGAATTGAATGGAATAAAGACTGGAAATTAAAGGAAAATACAAAGGAGAATGGAGTGGTGAATGGAATGGAATGGAGAGGTGAATAAAGAATGGAATGGAATGGAGAATGGAATGGAAAGTGGAATGAAATGGATAATTGAATAGAATAGAATGGAGAATGTAATGGAAGGGATAGTGGAATGCAATGGAATGGAATAAAGAAAGGAATGAAATCAAAATGAATGCAGAAGGTAATGGAATGGAATGAAGATGAAATGGAATGGATTGGAAAGGAGGATGGAATGGAATTGAATAGAATGGAAAATGGAACGGAAAATCAAATGGAATTGAATGGAATTGGAAATGAAATACAATGAAGAATGGAAGAGAATGGAATGAAAATAGAAATGGAACAGAGTGGAATAGATAATGGAATGGAAGTCAATGGAGAATGGGATAAAATTGAGTGCAAGGGAGAAGAGAATGGAATGGAAAATTGAATAGATAATAAATGGAATGGAGAATTGAAAGAAGATTGGAATGAAACAGAGAATGGAAAAGAATGGAATAAAGAATGGAAGGGAATGGAGAATGGAATTAAACAGAGAATGGAAAAGAATGGAATAAAGAATGGAAGGGAATGGAGAATGGAAAAGATAATGGAATGGAATAGATAATGGAATGAAATTAAAATAAAGGGAGAATGGAAGGGAATGAAATAAGAAATGGAATGGAATGAAGAATGGAAGGGAATGGAATAGGGAATAAAATAAAATGGAGATTGAAATGGAAGGAAGAATGGAATTGAATGGTATGGAGAATGAAATATAATGGAGAATGGAATGGAAGGGAATGGAGAGAGAAATAAATGGAATGAAAAAGAGAATTCAATGGAATGTAGTTTCAGTGAGAAGGGAATAAAATGGAGAATAGAATAAAATGGAGAGTAAGATGGAATGGATAGGAGAATGGAATGGAATGCATAATGAATGGAATGGATAATGGAATGGAATGGGTAATAAAATGGAATTGAGAGTGGTGTGTAATGGAATGGAATGGAATGGAGAATGGAATGGAACTGAATACAGAATTTAATGGAATGAAACTTCATAAAGAATGGAATGGAATGAAGAATGGAGAGTGGAATGGAATGGAAAGGAGAATGGAGACTGGAATGGAGTGGAATGGAATGGAAAGGAAAGGAGAATGAAAAGAATGATAGAGAGACTAGAATGGAATGGAATGGAAAAAGAAATGGAATGAAATAGAATGGAGAATTGAGAAGAATAGTATAGATTAAATGGAGAATTCAAAAGATTGGAATAGAGAATGTAATATAATGGAATGGAGAATGCAACAGAACAGAATGGAATGGAATGGAGAATGGAAAGGAATGAAATAGACTAGAGAAAAGAATGGAATGGAAAGGAATGGAATAGATTAGTGGATGGAATGGAACGGAATCAAATGGAACACAGAATGGAATGGATGAAATGGAAATTAACGGAGAATGGAATGGAACAGAAGGGAATAGAGAATGGAAAATAATAGAACGGAATTGAATATAAAATGGAATGGTGAATGGGATTGAATGAAGAATGGAATGCAACAGACAATGGAAGGTAAGGAAATAGAATGAAAAAAAGGAAAATGGAATGTATTAGAATTTAATGGAATGAAGAATGGAATGAAATGAAATGAATGGAATGGAATGGAAAGGAGAATGGACTGAAATGGAAGGCAGTATGGAATGGAAGGGAATGAAGAATGAAATGGCATAGAGAATGGAAAGAAATAGAATCGAATAGATAAAATGGAATGGAAGTTAATGGAGAATATAATGGAATGCAATGGAGGAAGGAATGGAATTGAACGGAGAATGGAATGGAATGGAATAGAATGGAATGGAATGGAATAGAATAGAATGGAATGAAGATGGAATGAAATGAAATGCAGAATTGAATGGAATTGAATGGAGTGGAGTATCAAACGGAAGGCAGTAGAGAATGGAATGTAACGGAGTATGGAATGGATAATGGATAGGAATAGAATAGAATGGAATGGACAGTGGAATGGAAAGGAGAATGGAATGGAATGGAGAATCATATAGAATGGAATTCAATGGAGAATGCAATGGAATTTATTGGAATGGAATGGAATTGAGAAAGGAATGTAATGGAAAAACTAAAGGAATGGGAAGGAATGGGGAACAGAATTGAATCAAATAGATGGAATGCAGAATGGAATGGAATGGAATAGTGAATAGAGTGGAATTGAATGGAATGGAAAAAGAAGGGAATGGAATGGAATGGAATACAATCGAATAGGTGGAATGGAAAATGGAATGGAATGGAAAGAATGGAAAGCAATGTAATGGAAAATAGAAAGTAATGAAATGAAATCGAATGAAATGGAATGGAATAGAAAGGAATACAGAATGGAGAATGGAATAGAGTGAAATGGAATGGAAAGGAATGGAGTTGAAGGGAATGAAGTGGAGTGGAGAATGGAATTGGATGGAATCAAACAAAACACAGAATTAAATGTAGGGTAATGCAATGGAATGGAGAGTTGAATGAAATGGAACTGAATGGAACCAACAATGGAATGGAAAGGAATAAAAAATGGAATTGAATGAAATGGAATTGAAAGTGGAATTGAATGGAGAATGGAAAGGAGTGGAGAATGGGATAAAATGGAAAATACAATACAGAGTGGTAAGTAGAAAGGAATGGAGAATGGAATTAAACGGAATGGGGAATAGAGTGGAGGGGAATGGTGAAGGGAATGGAATGGAGAATTGATTGGAATGTATTAGAGAATGAAATAGAATTGAAATGAGAATGGAATTGAATGGAGAATGGAATGGAGGGTGGGAAAGAATGTAATGGACAAATGATATAAATGAATGGAAAATGGAATGGAATGGAAAATTGAATGATGAATGGAGAGGAACAGAATGGGGAAAGAAATGGAGAATGAATAAAATAGAATGGAGACTTGAAAGAATTGAATGGAATGATGAATTGAGTTCAATGGAGAGTGGAATGGAAAGGATAATAGAATGAATTGGAATGGAAAATAGAATGGAATGGAATGGAGTGAAGAATGGAATGGAAGGGAATCAATGGAATTTAAAATGGAATTTAATGCAGAATAGAATGGAATGGAGAACTAAATTTAATGAAGAATGTAAAAGAATGGAAAATAGTACGGAATGGGATGGAATGGAGAATGGATTGGAATGTGATGGAATGAATAATGGAATAGAATGTAATGGAATGGAATGGAGAATGGAATGAAATAGAATGGGTAATGGAGAGTGGAACGAAGTGGAATGGATAATAAAGAGTAGAATGGAATCGATTGGAAAGGACAATGGTATGAAACAGAAACAAAAGTGGAAAGGAACGGAAAAAAGAATGAAAATAATGGAAGGGAATTGAATGGAGAATGGAATAAAATCGAATAAGTCGAAGGGAGAATGGAATGTAATGTAATGGAGAATGAAAGGGAATGTCATGTAATGGAATGGACTGGAGAATAGAAAGAAATGCAATGGAATGAAATGAAATGGAGTGGAAAATGAAATGGAATGGAACAGAACGGAAAGCAGAATGGAATTGAATGGAATGGAAGTTAATGTAGAATGGAATGGAATGGAGAATGTAATGTAATAGAATGGAATTGAATATGGATTAAAGTGGAAAAAAATTGGAAAGGCAAATGAAATGGAATGAGAATGGAATGCAAGCTAAAATGGAAATCATGGAAGTGGAATGAAATGGAATGGAGAATGGAATAGAATAGAATAGAATAGAATGGAATGGAGAATGGACTGCAATGGAAAGGTACGAAAAATATACTGGAATGGAGTGAAAGATGGAATGGAATGGAATGAAATGGAGAAAGAAATGGAATGGAACGGAGAACAGAGTAGAATGGAATGAGATGGAGAATGGAAAGTAATGAAGCAGAGAAGGGAAATGAATGGAACAGAATGGAGTGGAATAGAGAATGGAATAGAATGGAATGGAGAATGGAGTAGAATGGAACGGAATGGAGAATGGAATAGAATGGAGAAAGAGACAAAAGGGAATGGAGTGGAATGGAAAATTGAGTGGAATGCAATGAAAGAGAAAATGGAATGGAATGGAATGGAATGGAGAAAGGAATGGAATGTATTGGAATAAAAAATGGAATGGAATGGAAATGAGTGAAGAAAGGAATTGAGTTGAATGGAAAAGGTAATAAAATTGAATGGAACAAAGAATGGAATTGAATGGAAAAGAAAGTGGAACGGAATAGAAAATGGAATGGAATAGAGAATGGAATGGAATGTAGTATGAAATGGAGACTGGAATGGAATAGAATAGAATGGAATGGACAGTCAAATTGAATGGAGAATGGAATAGAGAATGGAGGGATATGGAAAGAAACAAAATACAGAATGGAATGGAATGAAAAATGAAATTCAATGAAAAGTGAATGGACTGGAGACTAGAAGAAAATAGAACAGAATGGAAAGGAAAAGGGAATGGAAAGGAATGTAGAGCAGAATGCAATGAAATGGGAGGGAGATGGATTGGAATGCAGTTGAGAATGGAATGGAGAATTGAATAAAATGGAATGGTATGGAATGGAACGGAGAATGGAATGGAGAATGGAATGGAATGAAATGGAGAATGGATTAGAAGGGAACAGATAAAAGAATGAAATGAAATGGAGAAGTGAATATAATGGAATGGAGAATGAAACACAATGGTTAGGAATGAAATATAGAATGGAATGGGGAATGGAATGGAGGGGGAGCATAATGGAAAATGAAATGAAAAGTGGAATGGAATGGAGAATGAAAGGAAATGGAATAGAGAATGGGATGAGACAGAATGGCGAAAGGAATTGGATGGAGAACGGCATGGAGAATGGAATGGAATGGAAAGGAAGTGAGATTGCAATCAAATGTAATGGAAAATATAACTAAGTGAAATGTAGAATGGAATGGAATGGGAAAAATGGAGAATGAAGTGAAGAATATAATGAAGAATGGAATACAATGGAATGGAGAGCGAAGTGGAATGGAATGGAGTAGAGAAGGGGATTGGATGGAGAATGGAGTGGAATGGAATGGAGAATGGAATGGAATCTAATGGAATGGAATGGAATAGAAAGGAATGGAATGGAACGGAATTGAATGGAATGGAGTTGAATGGAGAATGGAATGGTAGGGAAGGGAGAATGGAATGAAATGGAGTATGGAATAGAGAATGGATTTGAATATAATAGAACGGAATGGAGAGTGGAATTGAATGGAGAATGGAATGGAATGGAAAATGTAATGGGAAGGGTAATGTAATTGAATGCAATACAATAAACAATGAAATGGAATTGGATGGAATGGAAAAACGAATGGAGAATGGAATGGAAAGGAAATAAATGAGGAATGGAGAATGGAATGGGATGAAATAAAATGAAATGAAATGGAGTGAAGTGGATTGGAGAATGGAATGGAATCAAATCGAGTGCAATGGTGAATGGAATGAAATGGAATGGAATGGAATGGAATGGAATGGAATGGAATGGAATGGAATGGAATGGAATGGAATGGAATGGAGAATGGTATGAAATGAAATGGAATGTAGAATTGAATGGAATAGGATGGAATGGAGATTGGAAAACAACAAAATGGAACTGATTGCAGAATGGAATGGAATAGAATGGAAAATGGAGAGTGGAATGTAATGAAATTGAGAATGGAGAGTCGAATGTAATGGAATAAAATGGAGAATGGAATGGAGAGATAAAAAGGATTTAACAGAATGGAAGAAAGAATGGAATGGAAAAAGGAATGGAGAGGAAAATGGAATAGAATCGAATAGATGGCATGTTGAATGGAATAGAATGGAATGGAGAATGGATTGCATTGGGAAGGAATGGAAGACGGAATGGAATGGAATTTACCTGAATGCAGAATGGAATGGAATGGAATGAGATGGAATGGAATGGGAAGGGATGGGTTGGGATGGGATGGGAAGGGATGGGATGAGATGGGACGGAATAGGATGGAATAGAATGGAAAGGAATGGGATGCAATGGAGAATGGAGACTGGAATGGAATGAAATAGAGAAAGGAGAGTAGAATGGAAGTGATTGGAGAATGAAGAGTGTAATGGAATGGAATGGGAAGTAAAAAAGAACGGAATGGAATGCATAAAACAATGGAATGGAATGGAATAGAATGGAATGAAAAAGTATTCGAATGGAACGAAATAGAGTATGGCATAGAATGGAAGAGATGGAATAGAAAATGTAATAAAGTAACAGGGAGAATGGAATGGAATGGAATGGAATGGAATTGAATACAATGCAATGCAATGGAGAACGGAGAGTGAAATGGAATGGAATAGAGAGAGGAGAGTGGAATAAAAGTGATTGGAGAATAGAGAGTGGAATCGAAAATGGAAAGGAAAAAAGGATGGAATGGAATGGATAAAAGAGTGGAATACGATGGAATGAAATGGAACAAAAAAATAATCGAATGGAACGGAATAGAGAATGGAATAGAATGGAATAGACGGAATGGAAAAAGTAATGGAGTAACATGGAGAATGGAATGGAACGGAATGAAATGGAATGGGATGGAAAGGAATGGAATGGAATAGTTGGATTGGAATGGATTGGAATGGGATGGAATGGAAAGGAATACAATGGAATGGAATAGAATGGAATGGAATGGAATGGAAAAATAATTGAATGGAACGGAATTGAGCATGGAATAGAATGGAATAGATGGAATGGAAAATGTAATGGAGTAACAGGGAGAATGAAATGGAATGGAATGGAATGGAATGGATTGGAATGGAATGGAATGGAATGGAATGGAATGGAATGGAGAATGGAATGGAATTCAGAATCAAATGGAAATTGGAATGAAAGGGAAAATGAAATGGAATGGACAGAGAAATGTAATGGAGAATATAATGGAAAATGTAATGGAATGGAGAATGAAATGGAATGAAGAAAGGAATAGAATGAAATTGAATGGAGAATTGAATGGAATCGGATGGGCTGCAGAATGGAATGGAATGGAATGGAATGGAACTGAATACAGAATAGAATGCAATGGAATGTATAACGGAGAGTGAAAGAGAATGGAATGGGGCATGAAAGGTGGAGTGGAACAGAATGGAATGGAAAGGAGAATGGAATGGAAAGGAAAGGGGAATAGAATTGAACGGACAAAAGAATGGATTGAAATGTAATGAAAAAAGGAATGGAAGGATGGAATGGAGAATGAAATAGAATTGAACAGATAGAGTAGAGAATAAAATGTAAGAGAGAATGTAACGTAATGGAATCAAAAATGGAATGGAATGGAATGGTGTTGATTGGAATGGAATGGTGTTGTTTAGAATGGAATGGAATGGAAAATAAAATTGAATTAAATACATTCGAATGAAATGGAATAGAGAATGAAATGGTATTTTATGGAATGGAGAATGGAATGGAATAGAACGGAGTAAAAAATGGAGTGGAGAATGGGATGGAATGGAATTGAATGAAACGCAGAATCGAATGGAATGGATGGAATGGAATGGAATGGAATGGAATGGAATGGAATGGAATGGAATGGAATGGAATGGAATGGAATGAATGGAATGGAATGGAATGGAATGGAATGGAATAGACCAAGAATGCAATGGAATGGAATCAATTGAATGGAATCAATGGAATGGAGAGTGGAATGGAATGAAATATAGAATGGAATAGAATAGAATGGAATTTACAATGGAACTTAATGCAGAATGGAATGAAATGGAGAATGAAATTTAATGAAGAATATAACAGAATGGAAAATGGTAAGAAATGAAATGGAATGGAGAATACATTGGAATGTGATGGAATGAATAATGGAATGGAACAGAATGTAACTGAATGCAGAATGGAATGAAATAGAATGGAGTATTGAGAGTGGAACAAAATGGACTGGAGAATAAAGAGTAGAATGGAATGGAATGGAATGGACAATGGTATGAAACAGAAACAAAAGTGGAATGGTACAGAAAAAAGAATGAAAAAAATGGAAGGGAAATGTATGGAGAATGGAATAGAATCCAATAGGTCGAATGGAGAATGTAATGTAATGGAAAATGAAAGGGAATGGAATGGACTGAAGAATAGAATGAAATGCAGTGGAATGCAATGGAATGGAGTGGAGAATGAAATGGAATGGAATAAAATAGAACGCAGAATGGAATTGAATGGAATGGAAGTTAATGGAGAATGGAATGGAATGGAATGAACAACGTAATGTAGTAGAATGGAATTGGCTATGGATTAAAATGGAAAAAAATGGAATGGAAAATGGAATGAAGAATGAAGTGGAATGGAGAATGTATTGCAATATAAAATGGAATGTAATGAAAGTGGAATGGAAAGTAACAGAGAATGAAATAGAATAGAATGTAATGGGATGGAATATGGAATGGAATTGAAGGGAACGAAGAATATACTGGAATGGAATGGAGGATGGAATGGAATGGAATGAAATGGAGAAAGAAATGTAATGGAACGGAGAATGGAGTGGAAAGGAATGAGATGGAGAATGGAATGGAATGAAGCAGACAAGGGAAAGGAATGGAATGGAATGGAATGGAATGGAATGAAATGGAATGGAATGGAATGGAATAGAGAATGGGATAGAATGGAATGGAGAACAGAGTAGAATGGAACGGAATGGAGAATGGAATGGAGAATGGGATAAAATGGAATGGAATGGAATGGAAAATTGAGTGGAATGCAATGGAAGGGAAAGTGGAATGTAATGGAATGGAATGGAATGGGGAAAGGAATGCAATGTAATGGAATAAAAAATGGAATGGATGGAAATAACTGAGGAAATGAATTGAATTGAATGGAGAATGTAATAAAATTGAATGGAATGGAATATGGAATTGAATGGAAGAGAAAGTGTAATGGAATGGAAAATGGAATGGAGAATGGAATGGAATAAATTGGACAAGGGAACAGGATGGAGAATGGAATGCAATGAATGGAATGCGGAATGGAATGGAATGGAATGGAAAGTATTGAAGAATAGAAAATAATGGAAAGGAATTAAGAATAGAATGAAATGGATAATGGAAAGTAGAACGGAATGGAATGGAGAATTGAATGGAGTAGAGAATAAAGAAATGGAATTGAATGGAGAATGGAATGGAAAGGAATGGAGAATGGAATGAAAGGGAATGGAGAAAAAAACGGAATGGAATGGAGAATGGAATTTAATGGAAATGAGAATGGAATGAAATGGAGTGGAATGGATAATGGAATGGAAAGGGGAATCGAATGAAGGATGGAATAGAATGGAGAATCAAATGGATTGGAGAATGAAATGCAATGGAGACTGGAATAGAGAATGGAATGAGATAGAGAATTGAATCTTATGAAAAGGAAAGTAGAAAGGAATTTAATGGAATGGAATGAAGAGTGGAATAGAATGAAAAATGGAATGAAATGGAGGATGCAACAGACACTGGATCGGAAGGGAGAATGAAAGGCAATGGCGAATGGAATGGAAAATGGAATGGAATAGGGAATGAAATGGAATGGAGAATGGAATGGAATAGGGAATGGAATTGAAAGGAGAACGGAATGAAATGGAGAAGGGAATGGAATGGAATGGAATCGAGAATGGAATGAAATGGAATGGAATGGAGAAAGGAATGGAAGGGAAAGGAGGCTGAAATTTAATGGAATGGAGAATAGATTGGGAAAGAATAGAACAGAATGGACAGTGGATTGGAATTGAGATTCGAATGGAGAATGGAATGGAATAGAGAATGTAATGGAATGGAGAATAGAATTGAATTGGATGGAATGGAATGAAATGCAACTGAAAAATGAATGGAATGGAATGGAGAATTGAATAGAATCAAATAGGTGTAATGGAGAATGGAATGGAGTGGAATGGAAAATGGAATGCAATGAAATGAAATCGAATGAAATGGAATGGAGAATGGAATGGAATGTAAAGGAATGTAGAATGTAGAATGGAATGGAATGGAATGGATCTTAGTTGATTTCAGAATGGAATGGAATGAAATCGAAAAGAACACAGAATGGAATAGAGTGGAATGGAATGGAACAGAGAAAAGAATGGAATGGAATCGAATGGTCAGAGAATGGAATGGAATGGAAAGGAGAATGGAGTTAAATAGAATAAGATTGAAAATGGAATGGAATGCAGAATGGAATAGAAGAGAACATACAATGGAGAATGGAACGGAAAATGGAACGGAGAAAGAAATGGAAAACGGAATTGAATAAAATGAAATCAAATGAAAAGGAATGGAGAATGAAATGGAATGGAAAGGAATGCAGAATGGAGAATGAAATGAAATGGAATGAAATGGAATGCAACGGAGTGGAGTGGAGAATGGAATGGAATGGAATAGAACAAAACACAGAATGTAATGGAGTGGAATTGAATGGAACTGAGAATGTAATAAAATGAAAATGAGTGGAGAGGAGAACGGAATGGAGAAAGGAATGGAATAAGATGAATTTGGAAATGGAATGGAATGGGGAATGAAATGGAATGGAGAATGGAATGGAATGGAGAATGGAATACAATGGAGAATGGCATGGAATGGAAAGGAATGGAGAATGGAATGGAATGGGACGGAACAGAGAATGGAATGGAAAGGGATGGAACTGAATGCAGAATGGAATGAAATGGAATGGAGATTGGTGAGTGTAATTGAATGGAATGGAGAATGGAGAGTGGAATGGAATGTTGAATGAAATGGAAAGGAAAAAAGAATTGAAAGGAAGAAAGTTTGGAATTGAAATAGGAATGGATAGGAGAATGAAATAGAATCGAATAGATGGAATGCAGAATGGAATGGAATAGAATGGAGAATGAAAAGGAATGGAATAAAGAATGGAATGGAATGGAATGAAATGGTGAATGGCATGGAATGGAATTTATCTGAATGCAGAATGGAATGGAATGGAACAGAGAATGGAGTGTGAAATGGAATGGAGCATGGAGAGAGGGAATGGAATGGATCGTGAAGAGTGGAAATGGAATGGAGAATGGAAGGGAATCGAAAAGAGAACAGAACTGAATAAATTAAAGAATGAAATGGAATGGAAAAGCAAGAAAATGGAATGGAACGGAATGGAATGGAGAATGGAATAGAATCAAACAGATCATACATGTAGAATGGAATTGAATGGAGAATGTAATCAAAGAAAATGAAGAACAGAATGGAAGGGAAAGGAGTATGTAATGGAATGAAACGGAATCTAATGAAATGGAACGGAGAATGGAATTGAATGAAAAAGAATCAAATGGAGTAGAGAATGGAAAGGAATGGAATTGAACGAAATGCAGAATGGAACGGAATGGAAGGTAAAGGAGAATGAAATGGATAATTGAAAGTTATAGAGTGGAATTGAATATGTATTGGAACAAAAATTTGAATGGAATGGAGAATTCAATGAAATGAAACGGAATGGAGAATGGAATTAAATGGAGAATGGAATGAAACCGACAAGGAATGCAATGGAAATGGAATGGAATGGAATGGAAAATAATGGAATGAATTGGAGAATAGAATGGAATTGAATGAAATGGAACGGATAATGGAAAGCAATGGAGAATGGTGTGGATTGAAACCGAATGAAGAATGGAATGGAATGGTATGGATCTAAATGCAGAATAGAATACAGCGGAATGGAGGGTGGAGAGTGGAAGTGAATGAAATGGAGCATGGAAAGTGGAATGGAATGGAATGGAATGGAGAATGGAATGGAAAGGAAAGGAGAATGGAATGGAATGAAAAAAGAATTCAATTATATGTAAATAAAAAAGGAACGGAAAAGAGAATCAAATAGAATTGAATAGACAGAATAGAGAATGGAATGGAATGGAGAATGGAATGGAAAGGAAAGGAGAATGGAATGGAATGAAAAAAGAATTCAATTATATGTAAATAAAAAAGGAACGGAAAAGAGAATCAAATAGAATTGAATAGACAGAATAGAGAATGGAATGGAATGGAGAATGTAATATAATGGATTCGAAAATGGAATGGAATGAAATTGATTGGAATAGAATGGAAAGGAAAATAAAATAGAATTAAATGGACCCAAATGAAATGGAATGGACAATAGAATGGAATAGAATGGAAAGGAATGGAATGGGATGGCATGGAGTGGAGAATGGGACAGAATGGAATTTAACGAAACACAGAATGGAATGGAATGCAATGCAATGGAATGGAATGGAATGGAATGGAATGGAGAATGGAATGGAAGTGAATAGAGAATGGATTGGAATGTCATATGGAATGGAGACTGGAATGGAATGGAGAATGGATGAAATGGAATGTAATGGATTGAAAAATTGAGTGGAATGAAATGGAATGTAATGGAAAGGAATGCAATGGAATAGAAAAGAATGGAATGAAATGGAATAGAATATAGTGAAATGGAATGGAGAATAGAATAGAATGGAAAATGCAATGGAATGAAATCAATAGAATGGAGAATGGAATGGAACAGAACAGAGAATGGAATGGAATAGGATGTAATTTAAAATTGAATTTAATGGAGAATGGAATGGAACAGAGAAAAAAATTTAATGGAGAATGGAATATAATGGAAAATGGTACAGAATGGAGTGTAATGGGGAATGGATTGGAATGCGATGGAATGCAGAATGGAATGGAATTGAATGGAATGGAACTGAATACAGAATGTAATGTAATAGAATGGAGAGGGGAAGTGTAATGGAATGTAATATAATAGAATGCAGAGTTGAAACGAAAGGAATGGAGAATGGAGAGTGGAATGGAATAAATGGAGAATGGAACGGAAAGGAAAGGAGATTGGATTGGAAAGGAAAAAAGAAAGGAAAAAAGAATGGAAAAAAGAATGGAATGGAATCAAATGGAGAATGGAGCAGAATCTAATAGATGGAATCAAAATTGTAATGGAATAAAATGGCGAATTAAATGGAAAGTAATGGAGAATGAAATAGAATTAGATAGATGGCAATAGAGAATGGAATTCAATGGAATGCGGAATGTAATGTAATGGAATTGAGAATGGAATGAGTGCAATGGAATGGAATGGAACAGAAAGGAAAGGAATGGAATGGAATAGAATGGAATGGAATGGAATTGATTGGAATGCAATAGAATGGAATAGAATGGAGTAGAGAATGAAATGGAATGAAATTGAACAAAACAGAGAATGGCATAGACTGGATTGGAATGGAATGGTATGGAGAAAAAAAAATGGAATGGAATCGAATGGAACGGAGAATAGAATGGAATAGAATGAAGAATGGAATAGAATGAATGGGATTGAAAATGAAATGGATTAGCCGGGCGCGGTGGCTCAAGCCTGTAATCCCAGCACTTTGGGAGGCCGAGGCGGGTGGATCACGAGGTCAAGAGATCGAGGTCAAGAGATCGAGACCATCCTGGTCAAC
>NW_016108029.1:589738-604850 GCF_001604975.1 Cebus imitator
AAAAAAAAGAAAATGAAATGGATTGGAGAATGCAATGGAATGGAGAATGGAATAGAATCAAATGAAGAATGGAGTGGAGAATGCCATAGAATGGAATGGAATCAAGCACAGAATGGAATAGAATGGAATGAAAAGTAGAATGAAATGGAGAATGGAATGGAATGAAATGGCATGGACAATGGAATGGACAGGAATGGAGAATAGAGAGGGCTGGAGAAGGCAATGGAGAATAGAATAGAAAGAAGAATCAAATGGAATGGAAAAAAGAATGGAGAACGGAAAGGGAAATGGAATGAAATAAAGAAGACAATGCAGAAGGGAAGGGAATGTATGATGAAATGGAAAGTTGAATCAAATAGAATGGAGAATGGAGTAGTATGGAATGGAATGAAGAATGCAATGGAATGGAGAATGGAATAGAATGGAATGGAATTGAGTGATAGGTAATGGAATGGAATGAAGAATGGATTCGAGAATGGAATGGAATGGAGAATGGAAAGTAGAATAAAATGAAATGGAGAATGGAATGGAATGTAGACTGGAATGGAATGCAGAATGGAATGGAAGGGAGAAAGGAACAGAATGCAATGGACTGGAGAATGGAATGTGATGAAACTAAATAAAATAAAGAATGCAATGGGATGGAATAGATAAAGGAATGGAGAATGGAATTGAGAATGGAATGGAATGGAGAATAGAGTGGAAGGGAATGGAGATAGGAATGGAATGGAGAAGCCAATGCAACTGAATGGTGAATGGAGTAGAATGGAGTATGAAATGTAGAATGGAATGGAATAGAATAGAATAGAATATAGAGTGAAATGGTGAATCTAATGAAATTGAATGGAAATTATGGAATAGAATGGAATAAATTGGAATGCAGAATGGGATGTAAAGGACAATTGAACGCAATGGAAATGGAATGGATTGGATTGGAGAATGAAATGGAATACAATAAAATGGAGTGGAGAACAGAATGGAATGTAATGGGGAATGCAATGGAATGAAATGGCAAGGAGAATGGACTGGAATGGGAAGGAGGATGGATTGGAATGAAATGGAATAGGAAATGAATTGGAATGTAAAGGAGAAAGGAATGGAATGCAATTGAGAATGGGATAGAGAATTAAATGGACTGAAATGGAATGGAATTGAATGGAATGGGGAATGGAATCAAATGGAATGCAATGGGAAATAGCATGCAATATAATGGAGAATGGAGTGGAATGGAATGGAGAATGGAATGGGGTTGAATGGCATGAAGAAAGGTGAATTATATGGAACAGAATGGAGAATGCAATCGAATCGAATAGAAGTGAGAATGGATTGGAATGGAATGCAGCATGTACTGGAATGATATGGAATGGAGAATGGAATAGAATGGAGTGGAGAAAGGATTGTAAAGGAATGGAGAATTGAATGGAATGGAAAGGATTGGAATGGAGAATAGAAAGGAATGGAGAATGGGATTGAATAGAGAATGGAATGGGAGAGAATGGAGAATGGATTATGGAATGGAGAGTTGAATGGAATGGAGAATAAAATGGATAATGAAATGGAGTGGAATGCAGGAATGAATAGAATGGAAAATACAATGGAGAATGGAATGAAGAATGGAATGGAGAATGGAATGAAAAGGAATGGATAATAAAATGGAGAATGGAATGGAATGGAACAACTAAAGAAATAGAACGGAGAGTTATATTGAATGGAGAATGGAATAGAAAATGGAATGGAATTGAATGAAATCAAATCGAATGAAACGGAATGGAGGATGGAATGGAATGGAAAGGAATGCAGATAAGAGAAAGGAATGGAATGGAATAGAATAGAATGGAGTGGAGTAGGGTGGAGAATGGAATGGAATGGAATGGAATCAAATGGAATGTAGAATAGAATGGATTGGATTGGAATGGAATGGAATGGAATGGAATGGAATAGAATGGAATGGATAATTGAAAGGAATGGTATCAAACAGAATGGAGAATGTAATATAATGTAATGGAGAATGGAATTGAATAAAAGGGAATTGAACATGGAATGTAAGGGAGAATGTAATGGAATTGAGAATGAAATGGAAGGGAAAATGGAACGAAATGGAGAATGGTATGTAATGGAATGTAACGGAGAATTCAATGTAATGAGATGGAAAGGAGAATGGAATGGAATGGAAATGAATGCCGAATGGAGGGGAATGGAATGGAGAATGTAGAGTGGAATGGAATGCAGTGGAGAATGGAGAGACGAATAGAATGGAATAGAACAGAGAATGGAATACAAAGAAAAAATGAATTGAATGGAATGAAACAATGGAATGTAAAAAGGAATGGAGAGGATAATGGAATAGAATCCAACAGATGGAATGTAGAATGGAATGGAATATACAATGGAATGAAATAATGAATGAATTGGAATAGGATGGAATGGAGGTTTGAATAAAATAGAATTTAGCTGAATGCAGAATTAAATGGTATAAAAGGGAGAATGGAGAGAGGAATGGAATTGAATGGAGAATGGAGAGTGGAATAGCATGGAGAATGGAATGGAAAGAAAAGAGAACGGAATGAAATGGATTAAACAATGGAATGGAATGAAATGGAATGAAAAAAACGAATGGAATGAAAAGGAGTATGGAATGGAATCAAATAGATTGAATAAAGAATGGAATGGAATGGAGAATGTCTTGGTGTAAAATGGAAAATGTCATGCAATGGAATGGAATGGAAAATGGAATGGAATAAAATGGAATTGAATGAAATGAAATGGAGAATGGAATGGAATAAAATGGAATGGAATGGGAATGGAATGGAATAGAGAAAGTAAAGGAATGGAATGCAATGGAGCAAAGAAAGGAATGGAATGGAGCAGAGAATAGAATGGAATGGAATTGAACAAAATGCAGAATGGCATGGAATTGAATGGAAGTTAATGGGGGAATGGATGGAATGAAAAAGAGAATGAAATTGAATATGGAGTGAAATCGAGAATGGAATGGAATAGAAAATGGAATGGAATGGAGAATTTAATAGGATGGAGAATGGAATACAAAGGGTAATGGAATGCAATGGAAATGGAATGGAATGGAATCGAGAATGGAATGGAATAGAATTGAATCTGATGGAGAATGGAATGGAATGGAATGGAATGGGATAGAAAGAAGAATGGACAGGAATGGAATGCGGGATGGAATGGAAGGGAATGGAGAATGGAATGGGTTGGAGAATGGAATGAAACGGAATGAAATGGAGAATAAGATGGAATGGAATTTAATGTAGAAAGGAATGGAATTGAATAGAGAATGGAATGGAATGCAGAATGGTATGGAATGGAAAGCAATGGAGAATGGCATGGAATTAGATGGAATGGAATGGAATGCAATGAAAAAACGAATGGAATTGAATAGAATAGATAGAGTGGAGAATGGAATGGAATGAAACTGAGAATGGAATGGAATGGAATGGCAAAAGACAGGAATGGAATGGAATGGAATAAAGAATGGAATAGAATCGAATAGGTGGAATGGAAAATGGAATGGAATAAAATAGAGATTGGAAAGGAATGAAATGGAAAATGGAAGGAAACGAAATACAATCGAATGAAATTACATTGAGAATGGAATGGAAAGGAATACAGAAAGGATAATGGAATGGAATGGAGTGAAGTGGAGAATGATATGAAAAAGAATTGAATGTAATGCAGAATGGAATGGAGTGGAATGGAATGGAATGGAGAATTGAAATGAATAAAAATGAATGGAACGAACAATGGAATAAAATGGAATGAAAAATGAAATTGAATAGAATTGAATAGAAAACAGAATGGAATGGGGAATAGAATGGAATTAAGAATGGGACAGAATCGAAAATACAATATAGAATGGAATGGAATGGAGAATAAAATGGAATGGAGAATGGAATGGAGAGTGGAATTGAATGGAAAAGGGAATGTAATATATTGGAGAATGGAATGAAATGAAGAATGGAATGAAGAATAAAATGGAGTAGAATGGAATACAGAATAGAATGGAATCAAATTGAATGGAGATTGAAATGGAATGGAATGAAGAATGGAATAGAATGGAATGGAGAATTTAATGGAATGAAGAATAGAATTGAATGCAATGGAACAAAGAATGGAATGGAATTAAAGAAAATGGATAATGGAATGTAGTGAAATGGAGAATGAAATGAATAATGGAATGAAATGGAATAGGGAATGGAATGGAATGGAATTGAATTGAATTGAATCGAGTGAAATCATATGGAATCTAATGGAATGGCAAAAAGAATTGAATGAAGAATGGAATTGAATGGGGGATGGAATGGAATGGAGAATGGAATGGAACAGAAAGGAATGGAATGGAATGGAATGGAATGGAATGGAAAGGAATGGAATTCAGAATGCAATGGAAGGGTATGGAGAATGTTATGGAATGTCGTATGGAATGGAGACTAGAATGGAATAGAACAGAGCAGAATTGATAGGCAAATGCAATGGAAAATGGAATGGAGTATGAAATCAAATTAAAAGGCCTGAAAACCAGAAGGAAATAGAATGAAAAAATGGATGCAATGGAAATGGAATGGAATGCAGATTGGAAGAAAATAGAATGGAATGGAATGGAAATTGGAATGGAGAATCAAATGCAACGAAATGGCAGAATGGACTTAAATGGAATGGATTATGGGATGGAATGGAATGGAATTGAATATGAAATGTAATGTAAATGAGAATGGAATGGAATGAAATGGAGGAAGAAATAAAATGGAGTTGAATGGGATGGAATGGAGAATAGAATGGAAAGAAATGGAGAATGGAAAGGAAGGGAAAAATAAAGGAATAGAATGAAATGGAGAATTGAATATAATGGAATGGATAATGGAATGGAATGGATTGGAATGGAATATGGAATGGAAATGGAATGGAATGGGGAATTGAATGGTGAATGGAATGGAATGGAGAAGGGATTGGAAAGGAATGGAGAATTGAGTGAAACGGAATGGAGAACGGAATTGAATGGAGAATGGAATTGAATGGAGAATGAAATGGAGAATTCAATGGAATGGAAAGGAATGGAGAATTCAATGGAATGGAATGGACAATATAACTTAATGGAATGGAGAATGAAATGGAGAATGGAATGTAATAGAATGAAAAATGGCATGTAATGTAATGTAAGGAGAAGTGAATTGAATGGAGAATGGAATGGAATGGAGAATGGAATGCAATGGAAAGGGAAATGGAATTGAGAATGTATTGGAAGAAAATGGAGAATGGAATAGAATGGACAATGAATTAGAATAGAATAGAACAGAATGGACATTGGAATGGCATGGACAATCGAATGGAGAATGGAATGGAATGCAGAAGGAATGGAATGCAGAATGGTATGGAATGGAATACAACAGAGAATGAAACGGAATTGTATAAAATGAAATGGAATGCAATGGAATAACAAATGGAATGGAATGGAATAGAGAATGGAGTGGGAAATGGAATGAAATCGAACTGAATAAAATGGAATGGTGAAGGGAATGGAACGGAAAGGAATGCCAAATGGAGAATGCAATGGAATGGAATGCAATGGAATGGAATGGAATGGAATGGAATGGAATGGAATGGAATGGAATGGAATGGAATGGAATGGAATGGAGAATGGAATGAAAGGGGATGGAGAATGGAATGGGATGGAATTGAATGGAATGCAGAATGTAATTGAGTGGAATGAAATGAAACGGATAATTGAATGGATTGGAATTGAATGGAAGAAAGAATGGAATGGAGAAAGGGATTGAATGGAATGGAATTGAAAATGGAACAAAACAGAATGGAATAGAATGGAGAATGAAATGAAAAGGAGAATGGAATAGAAAGGAGAATGGAATGGAATGGAAGGGAGAATGGAACGAATAAAATGGAACTGAATGCAGGATGGAATAGAATGGAATGGAGAATGGAGAGTGGAATGGAATGAAATGCGGAATGGTGACTCGAATGGAATGGAATAGAGAAAGGAATGGAAAACAAAAAAGAATTGAACGAAATGGAACAAAGAATCAAATGCAGAAGGAAATGGAAAAGAGGATGAAATAGAATCCAATAGATGGAATGGAGAATGGAACGGAATGGAAGAGAATGCAGAATGGAATGGAATGGAATGGAATGGAATGGAATGGAATGGAATAGAGTGGAATAGAATGGAACAGAACGGAGAATGGGTTTGACTGGAATGCAGGATGGAATGGAAGGGAATTGATAATGCAAAGGAATGGAGAATGGAAAGAAATGGAATCAAATGGAGAATAAAACTGAATGGAATTTATCAGAAAATGGAAAGAAATGGAGTAGATAATGGAATGGAATGGAATGGAAAATGGAATGGAATGGAATGAAATGGAATGGAGAATGAAAGGAAAGGAATGGAGAATGGAATGGAATGGAGTATGGAATGCAGAATGGATAGTTATAGAATAGAATGAAATGGACAGTGGAATAGAATGGAGAATTGAATGTAGAATCGAATTCAATGGAGAATGGAATGGAATTAGATGGAATGGAATGGAATGCTAGGAAAAAAAAGAATGGAATGGAATGGAATGGAAAATGGAATTCAATGAAATAGATGAAAGGGAGAATGGAATGGAATGGAATGGAATGGAATTGGAAAAGGAATGGAATGGAGAATGGAATAGAATCGAATACGTGGAATGGAGAATGGAATCAAATGGAATTGAGAATGGAAAGGAATGTAATGGAAAAAGGAATGGAATGGAATAAAATTTAATGAAGTGGAATTGAAAATTTAATAGATCAAAAAGGAATGCAGAATGGAGAATGGAATGGAATGGAATGGAGTTTAGTGGAGAATATAATGGAATGGAATTGAATGGAGTTTAGTGAAGAAAAGAATGGAATGAAATAGAACGAAACACAGAATGGAATGGAGTGGAATGGATAATGGAAGATAATGGAATCAAATTGAATGGATAATGGAATGAAATGAAGTATGGAATTGAATAGAATGAAATTGAAAATGGAATGAAATGGAGAGTGGAATGGAAGGGAGAATGGAATGGAAAATACAATGGAGCTTGGAATGGAGAAAGAAATAGAGAAAGGAATGGAATGCAATGGAGAATGGAATGGAAGGGAATGGAGAAGAGAGTGGAACAGAGAGTTGACTGGAATGGAATGGAGAATGTAATACAATGGAATGAAGAATTGAATTGAATGGAAAATACAATAAAGCATGGAATGGTGAATGGAATTAAAAATGGAGTGGAATTGAATGAAGAAAAGAATGGAGAATGGAATAGAATGGAATGGAGAATGGAATTGAATGGACTGGAATGGAGCATGGAATTGAATGGAGAGTAGAATGGAATGGGGTATAAAATAGAATGGAATGGAGAATGGAATGAAACGGAATGGAATGGAAAATGTAATGGAATGGAATAAAGAATGAAATGGAATGGAGTATGAAATGGAGACTTAAATAGAAGAGAGTAAAATAGAATACAGAGTGGAATGGTGAATCTAATGGAATGGAATGGAATCAGATGAAATGGAATGCAGAAATGGAATGGACTGTGGAATGCAGAAGTGGAATGGACTGTGGAATGCAATGAAAATGGAATGGAATGGAATGGAGGATAAAATGGAATATAGTGGAATGGAATGGAGAATGAAATTGAATGGAATGGAGAATGAAATGGACTGGAATGGCAAGAACAATGAATTGGAATGGAAAGGACGATGGAATGGAATGAAATGGATTGGAGAATGAAATGGAATGTAATAAAGAATGGAATGGAATTGAATGAATAATGGAATAGAGAATTGAATGGATTTGAAAGGAATGGAATGGAATGTGGAATGGAATGGAATGTAGAATGGAATGGAATATAATGGAGTGGATAATGGCATAGAATTAAATGGAGAATGGAGTTGAATGGAATGGAATGAAATGGACAATTGAATGGAATGGCATGGAACAGAGAATGGACTGATATGAAATGGAGTATGGAATGGAATGGAATGGAATGGAGAACGGAATGGAATGGAATGCAGAATTTAATGGAATAGAATGCAGAATGGAGTGGAATGGAAAGGAATGCAATGCAGTGGAGAATGGAATGGAACTGTAAACGGAATGGAATAGAATGGGGAATGCAACGGAATTGAAAGAAATGGAATAGAGAATGGAATTGGGAATGGAATGAAATGGAGACTGGAATGGAATGGGTTGGACAATGGAATGGAGAATAAAATGGAGTGAAATGGAATACAGAATAGAATAAAATTAAATTGAATGGAGAATGGAATGGAATGGAACGAAGAATGGAATGGAGTGGAATGGAATGGAGGATTTAATGGAATGGAGGATGGAATGAAAAGGAATGGAATGGTATAAAGAATGGAATGGAATTAAATAGAATGGAGAATGGAATGGAGTGGAATGTATAATGGAATGGATATTGGAATGGAATGGAATGGGGAATGAAATTAAACACAGTTGAATAAAGAAGGAAATGGAATGGAGAATGGAATGGAAGGAATGAAGAATGGAATTGAATATGCTATGTGATAGAGACTGGAATGGAATACAATAGAACAGAATGGACAGTCAACTGGAGTGGCGAATGGAATGAAGAATGGAATGATATTGAAAGGAATGGAATGCAGAATGGAATCGAATGTAAAATGTAATGCAGTGGAAATGGAATGGAATGGAGAATGGAAGAAAATAGAACGGAATGGAATGGGAAATGGAAGGGAATGGAATGAAGAATAAAATGCAATGAAATGGGACAGAGAATGGACTGGAATGGGCTGGAGTATCGGATGGAATGGAATGGAATCGAGTATGAAATATAATGGAATTCAGAATGGAATGGAACAGAATGGAGAATGAAATGAAATGGAATGGAATGTAGAATGGAATGGAATGGAATGGAATGGAATGGAATGGAATGGAATGGAATGGAATGGACAGTAGAATGGAAGGGATTGGACAAAGAATGGAATGAAATGGAGAACTGAATATAATTGAATGGAGAACAGAATAGAATAAATTGGAATGGAATATGGAATGGAATGAAGAATGGAATGGAATGGAGAATGGAATGGAAAGGAGAATGGAGTGGAATAGAATGGAGAATGGAATTTTAAGGAGAATGGAATGGAGAATGGAATTAAATGGAAAGAATGGAGAATGCAATGGAATGGAATGAACAATAGAACTGAGTGAAATGGGGAATGGAAAGGAATGGTAAATACAGTGGTGAATGGAATGGAGCATATAATAGATAATGGAATGGAATGGAATGGAATGGAATGGAATGGAATGGAATGGAATGGAATGGAATGGAGAGGCGAATTGAACGGTGAATGGAATGGAATGGAATATGCAATGGAAAATAATGGAGAATGGAATGGAATGGAATGGAATGGAATGGAATGGAATGGAATGGAATGGAATGGAATGGTGAAGAGAATGGAATGGAGAATAGAATGGAATGGGGAATGGAATAGAATGGAAATGTGTATGTGTTACTACCTCAACTTGTTTTTCATACTTGTTTCAGGCCTTCCTTGTTCACATTTGCACCATTGCTTCAGCAGCATCTTTTCCTCTTCTACGAGCATGTGACCTATTTTTATGTCTTTATTCATTTACACTTTCTTTTCTCTTCCTCGTTTCTTTCAGTATTGTTTGTGAAAGTTCTCACATTGAAATTATAGCAGTCTCACAATAATAAAAAATATTTGAGTGAAGATAGAACCCTTTTGCATGCATGTGTTGCTGAGGACAAGCTTCTTTTTTGCATCATCATAGAGAGGCATTGTAGGAGAGTGAGAAAACACACATTGGCCTTACATTGGAAAGACCAATGAGCTCTTGGATTTTCTCAGCTTTAGATTCCATTTATAAAGGGTTTCAGTGAGAATTCCCTTACCGTCGTGTTGTCATGAATGCTGAACTGCACTTCCTTGTACAAAACTCACACCATATGCTATGGAGTTGGAAATAGTTATGAATCCTTCAGTAAAATGTATTAATTATTTTGCAGTCAATTGTAAAAATACTTATTCTGAAATAAAGAGAGATATTAAATCTTTTTATATCAGTTCAGGTCAAAATTTTCAACCAGATGAGTTTTTGTCTGGTTAGGCTTTTACACCAAACAACTTAAAATTTTTAGTTCTCAGAGCTTGCAGATTTGAAAATTGCACATAATGGATTTTATAATTATACCATGATATAAAAGACATATGTGCATCAATTCTGAGAGAAAATTGGAGCACTTACCAACAGTTGGTACACTGTATATTTACATGGCAGTGTGGTTGTGTGTATTTTTTCTGTCTCCCTGCCCTATTTGTAAGTTTCAGGACAACAGTGATTTTTCTGTTTAATTTAAGGTTGTATTCCTAGCACTTGGGTGTCTGGCATTTATTGGGTACTCAATACATATTTGCTGGCAGGGAGATCTGAGATGGTCTAGTAGGAACAGGTCTGGAGTGTGGTTCCTGGTGAGAACAACACAGAGTGTGAGTGATCACCACATTTCCAAATTAGTTTTTACTGCCCGCACATCCGAAGATTCCTGGTCTGAAAAGTGCCATCAGTTTCCAGCAGAACTGTTTCAGCCAGTATCATGGGTTTCCGCACACAATCTTACACAAATCTAAGTGGCCATTTCAACTGGTGCCTGGATTGCATAGGAGACAGAGCCACCCATCCAACTGAAAAAGAAATCTGGAGACAACAGATGCTGGAGAGGTTGTGGAGAAATAGGAACACTTTTACACTGTTGATGGGAGTGTAAATTAGTTCAACCATTGTGGAGGACAGTGTGGCCATTCCTCAAGGTCCTAGAAATAGAAATTTCATTTGAGTCACAATCCCATTCCTGGGTATATACCCAAAGGATTATAAATCGTTCTATTATAAGTACATATGCATGCGAATGTTCATTGCAGCACTGTTTACAATAGCAAAGACGTGGAACCAACCCAAATGCCCATTGATAGATTGAACAGGGAAAATGTGGCACATATACACATGAAATATTATGCAGCCATAAAAAACAATGAGTTCATGTCCTCTGTAGGGATGTGGATGAACCTGGAAACCAACATTCTCAGCAAACTGACATAAGAACAGAAAATCAAACACTGCATGTTCTCACTCATAAGCGGGTGTTGAAGAATGAGAACACATGGACACAGGGAGGGGAGCATCACACACTGGGGTCTGCTGGGGGAAATAGGGAAGGGACAGTTGGGGTGTGGAGTTGGGGAGGAATAACATGGGGAGAAATGCCAGATACAGGTGATGAGGAGGAAGGCAGCAAATCACACTTCCATGTATGCACCTATACAGCAATATTACATGTTCTTCACATGTACCCCAAAACCTAAAATGCAATTAAAAAAATGAATGCTTCCCAAATGTATAGGGGAGATGCAACCTGTCTTTATAAGGGAGAAATTTGAACACAAAGACAGAGATATATGCAGGGTCGATGCCAAGTGATGACAGAGGCTGAGGCTGGTGGTGTGTCTAGAAGGCTAAGAATGGCAAGCATCGCTGGCAACCACCAGAAGCCAAGAAAGAGAAATGGAACTGATTCCTCTTCAGAGTTTCCAGAAGGAACCAATCCTGTGACACAGTTATTCAGACCTCTGGCCTCCAGAACTGAGAAAATACTTTTCTTTCTTTTTTTTTGAAAGAAAGAAAGGAGAAAGAAAAAAAAGGAGAGAGAAAAGGATTATTGCTCTATTGCCCGTGCTGGAATGCAATCTTAAGAAGGTATTATAAACCTCTTTTATGCCAACAATTGTACTTAACAACAGAGACAGGAAATAATAAGTGAAAAAAATGAACAAACGGCCAATGAATATTTCATTTAAGTCTGTGATATGCTATGCAAATACTGAAGAGTAATTTACTTCCAACTATGTATTCGCTTTCAGAATAGGTGTAATATGATACTCAGAAAAATGTATGTTCTGTAGACCTAGGGTAGAGAATTCTATAAGTATTCCCTGAGTTTACTTATTCCAGGTCTAAATTCAAATCATAGACCTCCCTATTAGTTTTCTATCTGCTTGATCCATCGAATATTAACAATGCGATATCAAAATCTCCCGCTATTATTGTGCGGGAGTCCAAATCCCTTTATATGTCAATAAGAACTTGTCTTGCGTATCTGGGTGATCCTGTATTGGGTACATATATATTTATGATCATTTACTCCTGTTGTTGCATGATCCTTTTACCATTATGTGTCCTTCTTTGTTTCTTTTGCTATTTGTTACTATTGAAGTCTATTTTGTCAGAGACAAAAATTACAACTCCTGTTTTTTTTCTCTCTCTCTCTCTATTTAATTGGTAAATCTTCCTCCAACCCTTTATTTTGAGTCTTCGTGTGTCATTGTGAGTTAGATCTGGATACAAAGTACCAATCGATTTTAACTTTTTATTCCATTTGCCTGTCTGTGTCTTTAATTGGGGCATTGAATACATTTAAATTTAGGATTAATATTAATATTTGTGAGTTCAATATTGTAATTAAATGCTAGCTGGCTATTTTGCCCATTAGTTGATGTAAATTCTTTATTATGGAGATACTCTTTACATTTTGGTAAATTTGGGGGATGACTGATACTGGTTGTTCCTTCCTGTTTGTAGTGCTTCTTTCAGAAGATCTTGTAAAGCAGGCGTGGTGGTGATGAAATCTCTTAGTGCTTGTTTGTTCATGAAAAATTTTATTTTTCCTTCATTTATGAAGCTTAGTTTGGCTGAATATGAGATTGTGGGTTGAAAATTATTTTCTTTGAGGATATGGAATATGGATGCCCACTCTCTTCTAGATTGTAGGGTTTCTGCTGAGAGGTCTGCTGCAAGTCTGATAGGCTTTCCTTTATGGGTAACCTGACATTTTCCTCTAGCTGTGCTCAGAATTTTCTTCTTTATTTCAACCCTAGTGAATCTAGTGATTATATGTCTTGAAGTTGCTCTACTTGAGGAATAACTTTGTGGTGTTCTCTGGACCACCTGGAGTTGAGTATTGTTCTACCTTACTAGGTTAGGAAAGTTTTCCTGAAGAATATTTTCCAACTGGGGTTCATTCTCTCCATGACATTCAGGTACACCCATCAGTCATAAATTAGGTCTTTTCACATAGTCCCTTATTTCTTGGAGACTTTGCTCATTCCTTTTTACTTTTTCTTCTCTAATCTTGTCTTCTCGTTTCATTTCATTAAGTTGGTCTTCGACCTCTGATATCCTTTCTTCTGCTTGACCAATTTGACGGTTAAAACCAGTGCATACTTCGTGAAGTTCTCACGTTGTATTCTTCAGTTCTGTTTATTCACTTATTTTCTTTTCTAATTTGTCTATTCTCATTAGCATTTCATCAAACCTTTTTTCAAAGTTCTTTGTTTCCTTACATTGGGTTAGAACATGTTCTTTTAGCTCACAAAAGTTTCTTGTTATCCACCTTCTGAAGCCTACATCGGTTAATGGAATGCACTTGTTCTCCATCAGGACTTGTTCCTTTGATGATGAGGAACTGTGAGCCCCTGTAGAAGAAGAGGCATTCTGATTCTGGGTATTCTCAACCATTTTACTGCTGGTTTCTTCCCATGATTGTGAGTTCATCCACCCACCGTCTTTGTGATTGCCAACTTTCAAATTAGGTATCTGAGTGGAAGTCCAACTTGTTGATTCCAAATGCCAAAATCTGAGCAATGCTCTGTGCCAGCTAAAAACAGCGGCATTAAGTTTCGTGGTGCTTTTCTGTTTGGGAATCTCCAGTCTGGCTTCCCTCTTGAATCCCTTTTTCAATCAGGTAAATGGGTGACTCTGCCCTCCTGGAGCTCCAAACGTCGATCAAAAGGGGACCCAGTTCCGTTTACTCTGGATGAAGAACTGCCACACTGAAGCACGGACAAAACCATCATGCCAGCCACAAAAGTCACACTGGTGACCCATGGGGCTCCTTCGCTGGGAATCTCCTAGTCTGTGGGCAAAAAAAATCATCTGAAAGTGTGCCATCCTCTTTTTCTGTGCACTTTTTCTGGGAGCTACAATCCTGAGCTGCTAGTAATTGGCCATCTTGGCTCTCTATCCAAGAAAATACTTTTTCTATTGTTTTAAGCCTATTGTTTATTCTATTGCTTTCTATGTTTAAATTGTTGTAATAATTTGCTACAGCAGCCGTAGGAAATAAGTTCTGGTGGTGACATAAAATCTTTCTAAAATAAAGGGAAGAGGGAACGGTCAGCGTGACTCACGCCTGTAATCCCAGCAGTTTGGGAGGACAAGGCAGGTGGAGCATCTGAGGTCAAGAGTTAAAGAACAGCCTGGGTAACAGGGTGAAACCAAGTATCTACTAAAAATACAAGAATGAGCTGGACATGGTGGCATGCACCTGTAATCCCAGCTACTCAGGAGGGTGAGGCAGTAGAATCACTTGAACCTGAGAGGCGGAGGTTGCAATGAGCTGAGATTACACTACGGCACTTCAGCCTGGGTGACAGAGCCAGACTCTGTCTCAAAAAAAATGCATTTTTCTATGACTAGTAGTGTTAAGGTTTAATTTGTTAGTGGTTTAATTTGCACTTCCCTATGACTAGTAATGTTCAGTGTTAAACGTCTTTGTGTGAACTTATTTTCCATGTATATGTCTTCTTTGGTAAAGAACGTTTTCCCACGTTTCTTTGAGTTGCTGGTTTTCTTAATATGGGGTTTTAGAAAGTATTTTTTAAAATATATTCTAAAGGTACGTCTTTTGTCAGTTAACTAGTTTGCAAATATTCTTCTTCCAATCTGTGGCTTGTCTTTTTGTTCTCTCAAAAGTGCCTTTCACAGAAGTTATGGCTGGGCTTATGGAGGCTCACACCTGTAATCCTAGCACTGTTGGAGGACAAGGCAGCCTAATCATTTGAGGTCAGGACTCTGAGACAAACCTGGCCAACATGGTAAAACCTGGTCTCTACTAAAAACACAAAAATTGGGAGGTGGATCCAAGATGGCCGTTTAGGAACAGCTCAGGATTGCAGCTCCCAGTGAAAGCGCAGAGGGTGAGTGGACGCCGTG